>NW_024070193.1:13972551-14198942 GCF_014754425.2 Oryx dammah
ATATTCAGGAGTGACTGTCCTCTTTGTCATTTACAAAGGAAAGAACATATTTTCATGATCATCAGAATCTGAATTTAATCTAGGGCAGAATATCTCAAGGTTTGCCAGTGATTCTGTTTTTTGGAGAATAAAATACTTGAATTACCTTCCTCTGCAAAATTGCAAATAACATGGAAAGTCTTGGTTGTAGTGAGGGGAAAAACAGGAATAAAGGTCTTTTTTACTTTGTTTTGCTTTGAGATTTTAGTACTGAAATTATTTAGAACAAAGACAAAAATCTCATTTCAACAAAGTTGACTACCATGCTGGGGTAGTGTCATAGATTTCCTTGGGCTCTTCTTGGGGTCATGAGGGAGATGCAGAGGCCCTAGCCCCACCAAGATCAGCTGTTATTCTCTAGCTCTAGCAAGAATACACAGAAGAACTGTACAAAAAAGATCTTCACGACCAAGATAATCATGATGGTGTGATCACTCACCTAGAGTCAGACGTCCTGGAATGTGAAGTCAAGTAGGCCTTAGAAAGCATCACTATGAACAAAGCTAGTGGAGGTGATAGAACTCCAGTTGAGCTATTTCAAATCCTGAAAGATGATGCTGTGAAAGTGCTGCACTCAATATGCCAGCAAGTTTGGAAAACTCAGCAGCGGCCACAGGACTGGAAAAGGTCAGTTTTCATTCCAATCCCAAAGAAAGGCAATGCCAAAGAATGCTCAAACTACCATACAATTGCACTCATCTCACATGCTAGTAAAGTAATGCTCAAAATTCTCCAAGTCAGGCTTCAGCAATATGTGAACCATGAACTTCCAGATGTTCAAGCTGGTTTTAGAAAAGGCAGAGGAACCAGAGATCAAACTGCCAATATCTGCTGGATCTTGGGAAAAGCAAGAGAGTTCCAGAAAAACATCTATTTCTGCTTTGTTGACCATGCCAAAGCCTTTGACTGTGTGGATCACAATAAACTGTGGAAAATTCTGAAAGACATGGGAATACCAGACCACCTGACCTGCCTCTTGAGAAACCTGTATGCAGATCAGGAAGCAACAGTTATAACTAGACATGGAACAACAGATTGGTTCCAAATAGGAAAAGGAGTGCGTCAAGGCTGTATATTGTCACCCTGCTTATTTAACTTTTATGCAGAGTACATCATGAGAAATGCTGGGCTGGAAGAAGCACAATCTGGAATCAAGATTGCCGGGAGAAATATCAATAACCTCAGATATGCAGATGATACCACCCTTATGGCAGAAAGTGAAGAGGAATTAAAGAGCCTCTTGATGAAAGGGAAAGAGGAGAGTGAAAAAGTTGGCTTAAAGCTCAACATTCAGAAAACGAAGATCATGGCATCTGGTCCCGTCACTTCATGGGAAATATTTGGGGAAACAGTGTCAGACTTTATTTTGGGGGGCTCAGAAATCACTGCAGATGGTGATTACAGCCATGAAATTAAAAGACGCTTACTCCTTGGAAGGAAAGTTATGACCAACCTAGAGAGCATATTAAAAAGCAGAGGCATTACTTTGCCAACAAAGGTCTGTCTAGTCAAGGCTATGGTTTTTCCAGTAGTCATGTATGGATGTGAGAGTTGGACTGTGAAGAAAGCTGAGCACCAAAGAATTGATGCTTTTGAACTGTGGTGTTGGAGAAGACTCTTGAGAGTCCCTTGGACTGCAAGGAGTTCCAACCAGTCCATTCTAAAGGAGATCAGCCCTGGGTGTTCTTTGGAAGGACTGATGCTAAAGCTGAAACTCTAGTACTTTGGCCACCTCATGTGAAGAGTTGACTCATTGGAAAAGACTCTGATGCTGAGAGGGATTGGGGGCAGGAGGAGAAGGGGACGATAGAGGATGAGATGGCTGGTTGGCATCATCGACTTGATGGACATGATTTTGAGTGAACTCCAGGAGTTGTTGGTGGACAGGGAGGCCTGGCGTGCTGCAGTTCATGGGGTCGCAGAGTTGGACACGACTGAGTGACTGAACTGAACTGAACTGAGCTTGTCTCTAGTTCAATCCTGCTTTGAGAATCAAACCAAAGAAAAAACAGAGTATTCTAGTTTATAACTCTGCCTAGATTTGAAGCAGTTTCATAATTTTTAAGACTAGCAACTCTTCCTTTCACTCTTTCAGATGTAAGTGGGTAGTAAATAGGAACATGACCACCTCTCAAGTCTTCAGTAGATAGGATGATGATTTAGTGCCTGGATAAGTTTGTTAGAGAGTACAGGTGAGCTGGACCTGTTGAACACGTTCAGCAGGTACTAGCTGAGGGCCTAGATCACATTGATCACTCTAGGGATGGTTGTTGACCAGCATTAATAGGGTAAATTTGTCTTCTAGGAATGAGATAGGCAGCTGATACTCAAAGGGTCTTGATTGGTTCCTGTGTAACGTGTTTAGATAGGTACCTGGAATACAGTACCTGTATCCTATGAGGGAAGAACTATCCTTGGTATTTTGATATGAGGAAACAGGCACAAACTGATTAGTAGCTTGACCAATGCCATTTAAAAAAAAACAACAAGTAGAAGTGGCAAAACTGCGTTTTGTGGCCAGATGTCTGGACTCTTGGACATGCATAGTTATCCACCATGACAGACTGTCTCCCAGTATACCTTGATGCCAAGCGTAGGTCCTTTCCTCCACTCCAACCTGCTCTCTTCTTGTGCTTCCTCTCTCCAAGGAAAGCTCATTTACATAAACCATAAATATGAGGCTCATATTTGACTTGCTTCCTCCAATGCTCCCCACATCAACCAGTCATCAAATTTTGTCAAAGTTCACACCCCCAGGATATCCCTCATCTGTCTGTTTCTCTCCTTCCCTATGGCCACTGTCTTCATTTAAGTCTCATTGTCTTTTGCCTGGATTTTTGTTTGTCTTCTAGATGGTCTTGTAGTTTTCTTTCTTCCAGTCTGATCTTCACATAGTCCCTTGAGAGTTTTGGACTTCAGATCTGACCCTTTCTGAGGTTAAAACTCTTCAATGGATTCTCCATCCTATGACACAGAGTGGTCTTCCCTATAGTGTCCCCTTTTATGTGTGATCACTGAATAGGTGGGACCCAAGAGAAGTTTGAATAGATTTTCATAGGGAAGGACATTGGCCCAACAATCATATTGTTTTTCAATTAATTCCCCTGACAACCTCAGGAAGAAAGTCTCAATTTAGAATTAGTATATGTTCAACATCTTTCTAATTCTTGACTGTCTCAATTTTTAACCAAGAGAGAGCAAGTGGTTATGGTTAACTAGAATTTAATACCCCTTCTTGTTTTTATTGTATTTTTTGTTTTTTTTTCTACTCTATGGCTTGTGATAGGTTTTCCCAGTTATAGTAGCAATACAGAGTTACATTTTAAAAGGAGTATATTTAAAATTTAAAGTAACAGCATTGTACAATTTATTAATTAGTGAACATAACAGATGATATAGGCAAGTAAAAATTGATCATGGCACAAAAAAGACTGAACTTGGGAAACCTTGATTATATAATTTTTTTGGAACCCACTCCCTACCTCTGTTGCTAGCTTTGGTTCTCCCATATTTCCTACATTTTGAATTTCTTCCTTGAAATTGACAGAGTCCTGAGCTGTGAGAGGACTCCTACCTCTCTCTCTTGCCACCTTGGAGAATGTCATAATTCAATAGCAGAACTATTACTCCACATGTCATGAAGCCACAGAACTGTCATTGAGAGGCATTATTTCACTAAAGAATTTCATTAAAAGAAGTTGAGCAGTGTTATAAAACATGTGGCCAGACACTTAAAAGCAAATGATTAGATGATGTATTTTAAGATCTTATAGTAATACATGCTCAGTGGGCAAGCTGTTAAGCTTTTTATAGTTATTTATTCATTTGAACATCATACTATCTTTAGAATCTGGGAAACCCACCACTGCTTAGCAGGCTGTCTTATCCTTTTGGAGTTAATGCTATAAAACTCCAGGAGAATTTTTTCTCCTTTCAGTTGTTCACCAGATTCTGAGAATCACAGGAAACTTCATTCCTAAACTTTGCATACCTGTACAGATTCATACAAGTAAAGTCTATAACAGGGCTTAGAACTTCCTGCTTAATCCTAAAGTTATATACAGATGCTGCTCCTGAAACAGTTGCACTGAGAATTTCTGACTGTAAACATACATTAAATTTTTTTTTCTCATCCTTCCTCTTTTTGGAGTTTTGAAGATAAAAAATTTTTTTTTTTTTCTGAGATTGTTGCTCGATACAGAGCCATGCGGATTTGCAGTCATGGAATTTGCATCCCACAGTCAAAATCATTTTTCTACTCCTTGGGTTGCTTCATTATGCTTTCTCCTCCCATTTTACGGCTTTGGCCCACCACCAGTGTTTACTACTCACCAGTTCCTGGATGGTAGTAAATCCTTGTTCCTATTGTGGAAATGTGGGGTCTTATAGTAAGAAAAAATGAATTCAGGGTCACAGAGAGATAAGTTATAGAATATAAAATGTTCCTGAAAAATGTAAGGAGAAACACGGAGCTTTCAGTAATTTAATGATTATGGCTGGACAGCTTGGACTGCCTCCTGATTTCTAGGGATATCTTAATTTCTTCTCCACTGGGGACACTTAAGTGGAAACTGTGGACTTGTACTTCCATATCTAGTGTGATGGATGGTGTTAAATGCCTGAAAAGCCTGGGAACAACCTCCAGAATCTGAAGCTTATGGAAGCTGGTTGGGAACCCCTTGGGTCATCTGGTGGAAATGCCTTGCTGATAGATGGTGAGACAGAGGTCATTCCCTGAAAGTTGGAGAATTGTCTGAGTGGAAAAATAATCCATAGGAGAGAATCCAGGCCTTCTGACTCATAGGTCTGAGATCATTCCTTGCTCTGATGACTACAGGAGTCCCTGGCACCTGGGACCCTGTCTGACCCTGTGTGTTGCTTTGTTGTGGAGAACTAGCAAAGTCCTAAGATGCTCGTTTCCTGATGGCCTCCTGGAATCCAGGTTCCCTGGAGATGGACAGCACTTCTGCCATTGCTTCTAGGAAGAGAATGTAGAGGTCAAACATGAAAGGGTGGCCTCTAGCCACACGGCCCTTGGGTAATGAAACAGAAAGGAAGGATGTTTGGTGAGAAGCCACATATGCATTTTTTCTTCCAAAATGCTGGGATAATCCTCAGCTTCCCCCCAACTTTCACTCCCTTTTGATGTTTCAGATGCACAGTCAAAGTGGAGTTGTGTTTTCAGTGTGTTCCCAGGTTTCCGGCAAGATTTCTCGGAAACCTGAAGCAGATGGGTAAGTGGTGTGATCTCCACAATCACCCTCTGGAAAACGTGGGCTAATATTTTACAATGTTCCCTGGAATTTAGGGTGACTTCTTGGTGACCTGGCTTCTGTGGCTTCTCTGGGGGATCAAAACAGTCTGAGCATGCTAAATGATTGGTAATTGTACTTGGTTCTTCCACAGTGATATGTTCTTGCAAGCCCAGCCTTACATCTTTTTCCAAAAATTGTACATGGCATTCATTCTCTGGAGCAGTTGAAAAGCTAATAGACATTCTCATTTTATTCCACTCCAAACTACAGGCAGCTCTATCACTAGATGAGTTTATCTGAATTCCATTTGCCTAGACCTTCTGAAGTGAATAAATTTGAATTAATGTGTAGCTTTCTAAGGAGAGAGAAGTTACACTTTGAGGGGTTAAGCAGTGTTAGCTTATATAAATGGATCTTTATGGGTGAAAACATACTTGCAGCACATTACCATATTGCCTCTGTTAGTTTATACAAAATTTTCATTGCTGCTGCTAAGTCACTTCAGTCGTGTCTGACTCTGTGTGACCCCATAGACGGCAGCCCACCAGGCTCCCCCATCCCTGGGATCCTCCAGGGAAGAACACTGGAGTGGGCTGCCATTTCCTTCTCCAATGCATGAAAGTGAAAAGTGAAAGGGAAGTTGCTCAGTCGTGTCCAACTCTTCGTGACCCCATGGACTGCAGCCCACCAGGCTCCTCTGTCCATGGGATTTTCCAGGCAAGAGTACTGGAGTGGGGTGCCATTGCCTTCTCCGAAAATTTTCTTTAAGTGATGCTAAAATAAACACAAGGGGATTTCTAAAAGGAATTTTTTGTTTTGAACAGTCAGATATTTATGTTTCTTTGGGTTGTGTTGGCAGATAAATATATTTTCTCTTTTAAGGGTAACACTTGGGAGAAATTTATATCAATAGCATGTAAGTTACAATTCCAGTTCCCAACAAATTGCATTTGCTGTGTTTGGTAACCCTCTAATAGTATTTCTTCCTGTAATAATTAGAGCCAAATTGAGATGTCATAAAAGAAACTGATATTCCAGACTTAGTTGTTGTTTGGGGGCCAGTGGGGAGGGGAAGGAGGGGAAGCATTTGGTTTCTTTGTAAGTTGAAATTTTTATTATTGTATTTGTATTTCTAAATTGATTGAATGGTACTGTGGTGAGTAAACTCATGAATGTTAATATGGCTATAGCTTCCGCTTACATAACACTTAGTTATTCTGTCCTTTATTACATTCTTATAGACGTTGATGTTTCAACAATTGAAGCTTTTAAACTAATGGAAGGCTTTCAACCAAATAGAATGCCTTCATTACTAGTGAGCAGGGAGATCTGAATGTGAATTGAGGTGGTTTAAACTAATCTAAGAAAACATTTTTATAAAAGACTATTACCCATAATTTATATGTTTATTTTCAGTTTTCTTTGATTTCAATAAATTAAAGTAGGGATTTGTATTATTTCTCTCCTTTTCACATGCCTAGCCCAGTGCCCAATTGCTTTAGTCCGAATCAGGAACAAACCTGAAACCTCAGGGAATTAGCACAGAGTTTATTTCTTGCTTGTATAAATGCCTTTTTGGAGCCAGTTTTCCTGGGAATTTCTCTTTCAGTGGGTGACTCAGGGACCCAGGCATCTTCCGTTCTGTCATGTGGAATATGACAGGGAGGAAATTGGAATTGCTTCTGTAATTGCTGCAAGGCTTCTGGAATTGCTACAAGGAGGAAAGACAGTGTAGGGTACTCAAAGCCCCTTCTCAAAGACTTTGGATAGAAGGTGACTTCTTTCCACTTCTCCTCACATCCCATTGACAAATTAGTTACCCACCTCTCTCCAACTATAAGGGATGCTAAAAATATAGGAGATTACATGGGATACTTCACACTACTACTTTGACCATCCAACACATGGCAGGAGCCTAGCAAATATTGAAGAATGAATGAATGATAAATCATGTTAAACAGCCTAGCACTCAGAGAATGCTATTACTGTTTTAAATTGATAGAAGAGGGATTGATTGATAGAAGAGGGATTGAAAATGACTTTAAAATATTAACCTTCCGGACTTCCCTGGTGATCCAGTGGTTAAGATTCTACCATCCCAGTGCAGGGGTCCCAGGTTCATCCCTGGTCAGGGAACTAGACTCTGCATGCTGCTACAAAGATCCCATATGCTGCAATTAAGGTCCCACATAGCCAAATTAAAAGAAAAAAATAAACTTAGAGGGATTTTGTGTGTATTTACACCATTGACAGCTGTAAGAGCTTGTTACTGGTTTAAGTCTAGATGTCTGTACTATGCCACACAGTGATTTTTTTTCAAAGTCCTGACATTTGGAACCTAAAAAATTCCATTTTCTGATCTTAAAGGCCTCTAAAGCAAATAGCATCTTGCAGGTGATTAAATGAAGTGTTGCAGAGCCTTCGCGGTGTGCATAGTGGGAATGGACTTTGTTAAGGTTACAGAGGAGGTTAACCTCCATTGACAAGACAAAATTGAAGTCGTTTCCTCTTGCCACAGAGTAGTTCCGATCTGTATTGTCAGCACAGAAGAGTTTATCCATTTTCTCCAAAGCATTATCTCAAATAAGGTGTCAGGGCACTAAATGGATTTACCATCTTGTATTACTTTTTTCTCTTGATGTTTAATTTTTTTTATCCCACTTATTGTCATATGAAGTCAAAACAATGACACAAAAATAAATAGGAAAAGCTGAATGAGAAAAAGATCACAGTCTCGCAGGCTCCCGTCTATTCCCGAGTAGTTGGTGCAGAATCCTTACAGAATATCATTGCATTTAATCTCTAGTTTTTGTTTTCCTGATTCATGACGTCTCATTTCTGTACCTTTGTATGAGTTAGATAATAGGTCAGTTCACTCAGACATATTCAGAACAGTCACTAAATGCAAGAAAATGTATTATATAGGTATGCTGTAATAGATGGCTGCTTTTCCATGATATCTTGTGAAGCTACAGTTCTGGAAAGCAGCCCAGAACAACCAAAAGTGGAGTAGGTGTTGGAGTTGCTCACATCAGGTTTCCAGTGTAGATTCTACCACCTCCTCGCTGGGCCCTTCAGACAGTTCCTTAATCATGCTGAGCTGCAGTGTCCTCATAGAGGAAGATGGGAAGGAGAGCTGGAGTAAGAACTGAGCAAGAGAAGAGTACAGGTCCTGAGCACATCACCCTCAATGTACCTTCAAATAACACTGGTGTTTTATGAAATGATAGAGAACTTACTGTATGTTGAAAATTAAATAGCATTTTCCTCTATTTTGCAAAATTCTAGATATTCTTCATATATCTAGAAAAGCTTATATTTCCTCTCTGTTCCATTCTCTACCTTGTGCATGTAACCCTCACTTCAAGCATGTAATAAGTTAGCCTTTGGGAAACCCAGCATTGCACAGTAGACACAATACTGATAACCACACTTGATTAGTTATTGCTCTTCTTTTTTTTTTTTTTTTTTTTTGTCAGAGAAGCACTTCTGTGTCTTAAGATGCTAGGTAATGATGGAAAAGATATTAGTGAAATTTGTTACCATGGTGACTGGAGATGGATGTCACTTCCTTTTGTGTGGTGTATGCTGTGGCCTTTATGTCTCTTCCCCTAATTAACATCCTGTGAGAAATGCAGAAGTAAATCACTAGGGCAACTGGACCACTGCAGTATTAAGTGCTGGAACATTCTAAATTGCAGTAATAATCATGATAATAAGTCCAAGAAGTCTGTTTCTATCTTTTAATTGCTTCTTAACTCTTCTAAGTGGGAATGGCAAAGTTATTAAGATGTAGAAACTAGGGGGTGATTTATTTCTTAAATCGGGCTTTGTGAAGAAGCTTATTTATTCTATTTAGTTTTTAGTCTATTGGGAACTGCGTGAGTTCCCTTTGAAGAACAACTTGGGTAGATTATTTTAAATATAATTTAATACTACTAATATGTAGCATCCAAAATCTGGATTTGCCTTAGGGTCAGGGATATTGTCATGCATAAAGCAGTATGCTCTAAAACCCTAGTGCCCTAATTGAGATTTGTCCTTTCACATTTTGCCACTTATTTATGGATTCAAATTCATAGGTGGATTTGTTTACTTGAACCACGTGAGTCTCATTATTAGATGCAAAAGGAGCACATTATAGAATGGTTAGTCTTATAAGTTGGCTTTCTCGTTTGTACCCAGAGGCCATGTGTTCAGATCCAACTTATAGTTCTTGAATGTGAACCGTGTAACCATCCATTATTTCTCACTGATAACTTCATATACAGTATGTTAGCTCAGTAAAGCACATACAAAAATGCTCTGTAGCTCCTTCATTCATGAGAGTGGGCCCAAGAACAGTATCTGTACAACTTAACCCCAATACCCTTCCACCTTCCCCATTCTTATTGTTTGGATCATCAGTGGTCTTCTCACAAAGGGTGAACCCATTAGATTCCCTCTCTTAACATTTGAGAATTGGATCAAAAATTTCAGTGTATTTTGGCCTAGTCTCTGAATTGTTGTTGTTGTTCAGTCCCTCAGTTGTGTCCAACTCTTTTTGACCCCATGGACTGCAGCACGCCAGTCTTCTCTGTCCTTCACCATCTCCAAGAGTTGGCTCAAACTCATGTTCATTGAGTTGGTGATGTCATCCAACCATTCATCCTCTGTCATCCCCTTCTCCTGTCTTCCATCTTTCCTAGCATCAGGGTCTTTTCTAATGAGTTGGCTCTTCCCCTCCGGTGGCCAAAGTATTGGAGCTTCAGCTTCAGCATCAGTCCTTCCAATGAATATTCAGGGTTGATTTCTTTTAGAATAAACTGGTTTGATCTCCTTTCTGCCCAGGGGACTCTCAAGAGTCTTCTGCAACACCACAGTTCAAAAGCATCAGTTTTTCGGTGCTCAGCCTTCTTTATGGTTCAACTCTCACATCCATACATGACTACTGGAAAAAAAAATAGCTTTGACTATAAGGACCTTTGTTGGCAAAGTGGTGTCTCTGCTTTTTAATATTCTGCTTAGCTTTGTCATAGCTTTTCTTCCAAGGAGCAAGGGTCTTTTAATTTCATGGCTTCAGTTGCCATCTGCAGTAATTCTGGAGCCCAAGAAAATAAAGTTTCTCACTGTTTCCATTATTTCCCCATCTATTTGCCATGAAGTGATGGGACCAGATTCCATGATCTTAGTTTTTTGAATATTGAGTTTTAAGCCAGCTTTTTCACTGTCCTCTTTCACCTTCCATCAAGAGGCTCTTTAATTCCTCCTTGCTTTCTGCCATAAAGGTGGTGTCATCTGCATATCTGAGGTTAATGATATTTCTCCTGACAATCTTCATTCCAGCTTGTGCTTCATCCAACTCAGCATTTCTAATGACGTACTCTGTATACAAATTAAATAAGCAGGGTGATAATATACAGCCTTGACGTACTCCTTTCCCAATTTGGAACCAGTCCATTGTTCCATGTCTGGTTCTAACTGTTTCTTCTTGACCTGCATACAGGTTTTGCAGGAGGCAGGTAAGGTGGTCTGGTATTCCTATCTCTTTAAGAATTTTCAACAGTTTGTTGTGATCCACACAGTCAAAGGCTTTAGCATAGTCAATGAAGCAGAAGTAGATGTTTTTCTAGAATTCTCTTGCTTTTCCTATGATCCAGTGGATGTTGGCAATTTGATCTTTGGTTCTTCTGCCTTTTCTAAATCTAGCTCAAATATCTGGGAGTTATCAGTTCACTTACTTTTGAAGCCTAGCTTGGAGAATTTTGAGCATTACTTTGCTAGCATGTGAAATGAGTACAATTATTCAGTAGTTTGAACATTCTTTGGGATTGAAATGGAAGCTGACTTTTTCCAGTCCTGTGGCCACTGTTGAGTTCATGGAGAATCTCTGGTATTTCTCTTTGTTCTGTGAACCAGTGAGCCAAGAGAGCCATCCTGTAGAGAGGACACTGGTACAAACACTGAGAAAGAAGCAGAAAGAAGTGAGGAAACTTGGCCCAGGATCCTGATGGCTTCTTGATTGTGGTACCAGGCCTTTCCTGAGGCCTGGCTTCCTTCGGTCCTTTGAATTCCATCAGACACTTCTATATCTTGGGATAACTTTCATCATTTCTAGACTAATAACTAACAGAAGTAGAAGTTTTTGTTTCTCTTTCACATGTGATAAACACTGAAGTTCCAGAAAGCCAGTCTTATGGCAAATGTTGTTGGCAGTGTTTGATCTCTTGGTCAGGACTTCAGCAACCCAAGGAAAATTAGAATAAAAAACAAAAGGGATTTTTTTTTTTTTGACTCAATCTGGGCATTCCAAGGTGTGACTCTGCCTTTAAGCTTTACTAGAGTCAAGAATTTGCCCAGAGTCATTTAATCAAACTTCATCCTTACTTATCAGCTATGTTTGTTTCTATGAAGTTTTGATTTCAGAAGAGCGATCTCTGTGTTGGGGGCAAGATGGCCATTGGTAGCCCAGAGCAGGAACATTGTAACTTGTGATCCTTGACCAAAAGCACAAGAACCTTTATCTCCCAGAACTCACAGCATTGCCTGAAAAAGGACTGATTGGCCAACCTGGGTGACAGGCTGGAATGTGACTAACAGGACTGTCTTGATTGACAGTTCCTCCCCGCCTTGATTGACATCTTCCCCTGTATGGGAGAGTTGGGGTTCCATTACCAAACAAAGGAGAAGAGATGCTGACCAGGCCAAAGCAATCTTATTCACCAATATTTGCTGTTTTTTTCTAGAGTGGAAATGACAGGTGATACTCATATGAAATGGGAGAGCCTTGGGCCTTTCGTCTGGGATTGAGCCCTTAACCTCAGTTGCTCTTCTTTGAGTTTAAGCACCAATTTTGATGTTTTCGTTGTAATTTTGCTCTTCCAGCTGTTAATCTGGAGAAGGCAATGGCACCTCACTCCAGTACTCTTGCCTGGAAAATCCCATGGACGTAGGAGCCTGGAAGGCTGCAGTCCATGGAGTCGCTGAGGGTCGAACATGACTGAGCGACTTCACTTTCACTTTTCACCTTCATGCATTGGAGAAGGAAATGGCAACCCACTCCAGTGTTCTTGCCTGGAGGATCCCAGGGACAGGAGAGCCTGGTGGGCTGCCATCTATGGGGTTGCAGAGTCGGACACAACTGAAGTGACTTAGCAGCAGCAGCAGCAGCTGTTAATCACCTTTTCTCTCTTCCACTTAAGAAGATCAATCTGGATACAAATGATTGGGTATGAGTTTATTATTCAGACAACCTTAAATAAACTCTGCTACTAAGATAGTCCGTTGCAAATGTGAGTGCTTCCACTATTGGCAGTAGCATGTATGACACATCTCTCAATTGCTTGGGGCACAAATGCTTGGTCTTGAATGGATATTATGAAGATAATTGTATCAACACATCTTTTGATACAAGCCTACTTATTCAAAGCACTTTTGTGTGCCTCCCAACAGCCAGGCACTGTTGTAAACACTGGGGTTCCAGATATGAAGACAGAAAAAGCCTCTGTCTTATATGAAGCTCAGATTTCTAATGGGGGATGATTGGCGTAAATTTATGAACAAATAAAAGGAATTCATATATTGAGTACAATAAAGAAGGTACAACAGGGCATTGGGTGTGGTGTCCAGTATGGTAGCTTCTAGCCATGTGTGGCTATTTAAATTAAAATTTATTGAAATGAAATAAAATTTTTAAAAAACAGTTCTTCAGTCACATTAGTGACATTTCATGTGCTCAATAACCACAAGTCACTGATGGCTACTGCAATTAGATAGTACAGATATAGAAGATGACTTTTATTACACAAAGTACTGTTACACTGTGCTTTAGAGACTAGGAAAGATATAGCTGGAGGGGTTTAGGGCAAAGCTGATATTTATGCTCAGACCTAAAACCATCCATGGAGAATTTTTGAGGAATGCCATTCCACTCAGAGTGAACAGTAAATATAAAGACTCTGAGATGGAAATGAGCTTGACCTGTGTGAAGATCCAAAGATGGCCCATGTGTATAAGTAGGAGAGGCAGAAAAGAACCAAATCAAGTATGACCTTGGGGTTTATTCTATGATAATGGGAAGGCATAGCCTAATAAGCAGAATACTGACAACTTTATTTAATTTCTAAAGAATAGTTTTGACTGCTGATAAAGAGGTTGGGTGGCAAGATTAGAAGTAGCACTTAGTATGCCTTCAGAAATTGTATGATTCATGAAAAGACTGATGGAAGGCCCAGCCAGGCTGGTGTGTCCGTGTGTCTGGGAACCTACAGGGGGTACCCAGCTGCCTTGAGAGGTCCTTTATTCTAGTGGTTGACTGAACAATCAACCAGATAAGCCACAGAGGACCCAAGACACTCATCATACCCTCCTCTCTAGGCCACAGCTTGGCTCACTGTTGGCTGCCTTCAGCCTCTCTGCGTTCCTATCATGGCTTGGGAAGCCTCCCATTTATCTTTACTGAATACTGTTGTATGCTAGGTATTGTATTAGGTGCTGGGATTACAGTGGCACAGAAGAAGCGTCTCTGATCCCTGAAGACATGTGTGTGTGCCACGCTGTGAGTGGAGGCAGTGTCCACCAAATAATCAGATAAGTGTGTGATGACCCCTGCAGTAAGTGCTCTGCACCAGAGTCCCATGATACTTCAGAAACACCTGTTAGGGATGTCCCCGGTCTGGAAGGTCAGAGGTCACTGCTCTGAAGATGTGGTAATTGGGCTGAATTTAAGGAGGAATGAGGATTCCGTAGGTGGCAGGTGGAAAAAGTGTTCGGCCAGAGAGAACAGTGTGGCTGGAGGCCACGTGGACCGGGCATCAGGACCAGTGGAGGGACTAACAAGAGACCAGTAAGGGCTGGGCGGAGGGGACAGAGGTGATGTTGTGCTTGGTGGGGTGTGGGGAAGGTGAGTGCTGAGGAAACCCCCACTGGTGAGTGGGGGATGATCTTCTTGCCTTGTCTTTTGAAACGTTTCCCTCTGCCATCTGTATGCATCAGTTCCACCTCAGTAGTGGCCGTTACCATTTGTCAAAACCCTGTTAGGTAGAACCATAGGAAATTACCAATATACAACCATTTTCGACCTACAAAATTTACAACCTTATATGCTTCAACCTAATACTATGAGTCAGGGAATAAACTGAGTGCTTTTTTCTTTCTTTTTGTCCTTATCTATTTATTCTTCATGATGACTACACCATTATGGGGTGGTTGTGATCCCATTTTATGGATTTGAACCCAGCATGCTAAGTTAAGCACTCTTCTCCACGATTCTTAAAAAGGAATGCCAGTGGCCAGCTAGCCCTGTAGGGAACTGCAGTCTGAGGCCTGCATAAGTAGCTTGTTAAGTAGGCCCTTAATACTCAGACTTGAGAATTCTCAGAGGCCAGAGATTCCAGATGGCTGGGAGAGGGATATTCATTATCTGGGTTTTTAAAGGAACTGTGACACTTGGGGAATTAATAAATGAGTTAATATAACATTAATACCTAGAAATATTCTGGAACAGATCATTAAAAAATCAATTTTCACATATTAGGAGAAAATGAGATTACTAAGTAGTAGCCAGACAGCACCAGACCTTTGGAGAGGGGCACGGATGAGTAGCAATCTCTGTCACTTCCCCACAGGATACACATGCATGGGGAGTTTGGTATTTCCTTGGCTCATTTGAAACTAATACTCCTATTAATTTTTATTTTTTAATCTAAGTTATAAAAAGCTGGCTATCATCCCAGAGCAGGGAAGGAGAAAAAGTAAGGACAAGAGGAAAGAACCAGAACACATTAAGAGCTTGCTCTGGGCACTGTGCCCATTGCTTTGTACGTTTATCCCATTCAGTTTTCCAAAAGACCTAGAAAGATAGGCATCTCCATACCCTTTGCATAGAGAAAGAAGTTGAGTCACAGAGACATGAGGGTGCCATTAGGAAGCAAGCACAGATCCCCTCTGGGCACTGGGCTCCAAAGCCCCTCTTTTCATTTCCATACCAAATGGTTTCTTGCTTCATGAATGGAGCTCTCTACAGGGTGAAATCCAGGCAGAGGGAGGTACCATGTTGGAAGTCAGGAGGCCCACCCAGATTCCTCCCCTGGCTTAGAACTAACTTCTGGGCAAGAAGTGGGAAGACTTTTCCCAGCTGGTGGTGAAACGTGAAAACTTCTCCCTAAGTGGTACAGACGAGGATTGATGTATACATTCATTTATCCTGTCACCTGACTGAAGACCTCCAGGCACTGTGCATGGTGCCAGGGATGTGGAAGTAAGAAAGGCATAGTGTCTCTGGGAAGGACCCATGCTCCTGAAATCTAGGAATGCGTGGGTGTCTGCTTGGTTTAGAGTGGTTCACCATCCAAAACAAGCCCTCTAAGGGATCCAGAAGAGGGAATACCATGATGGAAAAGGTCAAAGAACCCACTGATTGCCTGAGCAGAGAGAGCAGGGTAATAGGAGAGAAGAGCTTCCGGGAAATGGGAGAGCCCTGGGCCTTGCGTTTGGGATTGAGCCCTTAAGCCCAGTTGCCCTTTCTTGAGTTTAAGCACCAGTTTTGATGTTGCCGTGTGAAGGTATTTTTTTAGATGTGATTAACATATGAAAGCAGTACACTTTCAGTAAAGTAGCTCTTTCTCCATAATGAGGGGGAATCTAGCAGTCAGCTGAAGGCCTTAAGAGCAAAAACATTCCCCGAGGAAGAAGCAGTTCTGTCTTGAAATTGCAGCATGAAAAACCTGCCTTAGTTTCTAGCTTGCCTGGCAAGACTTGTTGAATTGGACTCAAGACTGCCATGTTATCTTTTACCTAAATTTCAATCTGCCAGCTTACCCTATAGATTTGGACTTGACAGTCCCCAAAATCAAATGAGCTAGTTCCTCTAATCAATAATCAAGAATACATCTCTCTTTCCCGTCCTCCTTCATCTGTTTTTCTGGAGAACGCTGACCAGTTTGATTATTTACCGAGTAAATAATCAGTTTACTCAGTAAATGTCCATATGTTCTGGATCTAACCCTTGGGGCTGTATTTTCCAAGTCAGAGGTGTCTTTGGGTCCTTTGGGGAGTTAGGCAAGCAGAGCACAGGCCCACCTCCTGGGAAGTTCACAGTTGGTTGGTTGTCTCACACACACACACACACAATTAGATAACTTCACAGGCAGGATTTCATTAAAGCCACAGAGGTTGGTTGTCACACACACACACACCCCAATTAGATAACTTCACAGGCAGGATTTCATTAAAGCCAAAATGTGTGGAGCAGATCCTTCCCACCCAGGAAGCAGGACCTCTGTGGTGGAGCCATGCAGTTCTCTTATGCAGCTTACCCAGCAGGAAGGGGAAGCAGAAGTTGCCTATGAAAATAGTGTCTTTGGCCTGGGCTGCTCATTGGAATCACTGAGGGGAGGCTGAAAAAATACCACTGCGGGATTCAGATTTAATTGTTCCAAGGTTTGATGTGGGCATCTGGTCGTTGGGAAGCTCTGCAGCCTGAGTTGAAAAGCACTGCCTGAAGACATTGATTCGTGAAATTAGGTGCCTCTCACCTAAGAATCCATCTGCGGTGCGGGAGACCTGGATGCGATCTCTGGGTTGGGAAGATCCTCTGGAGAAGGGAAAGGCTACCCACTCCAGTATTCTGGCCCAGAGAATTCCATGGACAGTCCATGGGGTTGCAAAGAGTCGGACACGACTGAGCAACTTTCACTCACTCACTCACTCACTAACCTGAAAAGAGTTAAAGAGGGAACTAGGGTAGGGTTCAGGAAACAAGGTCTGCAGGCATTTCCTGCCAGCTGCCTGTTTTTGTAAATAAAGCTTTATTAGAACACAGCCACACCCATTTCTGTATTAGCTACTTTGGCTAAAACGACAGAATTGAAAGTTGTGAAAGAAAGTGTCTCACCTGCGAAACCTAACGTAGCTCATTACAGAAACAGGTTGCCAACCACTAACCAGGAAGTGATGAGTTTTCAAGGATGTGGGTGATGTGGGAGAGGCTTGGCCACCATTGAAAGGAGAGCATACATTTGTTCCTTAGGTTGAGATACTACCTCAGAAGTCTTAACACATATAGGCAATCACCACCAATCAATTAAGGAGGGCACAGACTGAAACCTTTTTGCCATCTCTTGATATTTTCTTTTGAATCTGAAGCTTAACCTATGTGGTGACAGTAGTGTAGCTGAGTCATTGAGAAGACCTGAGCTGTTGGGTTCTAGAGTTGGTGGAGGGGCAGAGCAGTGAATTCTTTTCCCTGGTAGCATTCCTATAGAACTGAAGACTGACACATTCTGT
This sequence comes from Oryx dammah, assembly GCF_014754425.2. Taxonomy (NCBI): domain Eukaryota; kingdom Metazoa; phylum Chordata; class Mammalia; order Artiodactyla; family Bovidae; genus Oryx; species Oryx dammah. The sequence goes on from NW_024070193.1 coordinate 13,990,110, forward strand.
AACAGTGGTGTTGAAGAAGAGGGAGTTTATGGCAAGGGGATGCCCAGGAGGTATCACAGAGTTCCTGCTGTGTATTCTTCATCTTTAAGTGATTAGCACAGACCAGCAATGCCAGCCACTTCTGGAGTCACATTTACCCATTTCTCTGGATGCAGTCATCTGTCTGGATTTGTGACAGAGATCACGCAGTAATAAGATCTTGATCTCCTACAGCTTCCCTTCTCCCAGCCATAGAAGACACTGCTAACAATATGATCTTTCTAATCGGTTGGGAACTTTTCCTGCTGCCACAAGACTTTGAAGAGTTAACTTTGAATATAGGTTTGTGGAATACAGCTAACCACAAGGATTTGGATATTGGTCTTTTGATCAGTTAGTCAACCAACAAGTACCAGGGGCTGGGGATGCAAAGTGAGTAGAGAGAGACACAATTCCTGCAGTTGCAGAACTAATTTCATAGGGAAGTTGCATTGTGAGTACCTGTCAAGTAGCTCCCACAGTAGATGCTGAGGACAGCTACATGATCAGCTATATTTGAGGAAGGCTGTGTATAACACCCTTCCTCTGAGATACTCAGAGTGCACATAGGGTACTCTCGAAATGAATTAAAGGCCCTGAGGATTCCTAAAATGAAAAATCTTGCCTTTTCTTAAACCCCAGCTTTGCCCCAAAACTTTACAATGGCACGCATTCAAAAAAAATTATCCCTTGTTAGTATTTCATGGAATGGCTTTCTCTTGCACAGATCATACTTTGGAAATGCTACTTTGGGACACTGGAGAAGTGCAGCACCCAGGGGTACACAAAATGAGCCACTGGAATGCTCAAGAAGAATACATTTTATTTCTATTTTATTTTATTTCTATTCTAATTTTTAAACTTTATACTGTGCTGTTGCTTAGTCGCTAAGTCATGTCCAACTCTTTTGTGACCCCATGGACTGTAGACCACCAGGCTCCTCAGTCCATGGAATTTTCCAGGCAAGAATACTGTAGTGTGGTACCATTTCCTTCTCCAGGAGTTCTTCCCCACTCAGGGGTCAAACTCTTGTGTCCTGCATTCCAGGCAAATTCTTTACCATTGAACCACCTGGGAAGCCCTTTATAGTATGTACATGTTAGTATATAGTTGATAGGTAGTACACATGACATCAGTGAATGAGATGCTACTCAAAAACTTTAAAAAATACTTTATTTAGAGCAGTTTTAGGTTTACAACAAAATTCAGAGGAAGATACAGAGATTTCTCATGTGCTTCTGAGAATGCATGGCCTCCCACCTTATCAGTATCACTCACCAGGATGGTGCTTTTTTTCCTTTTATATGACACAGACACACAGACACACACACACACACACAGACACACACACACACACACACACACACACACACCCCAAGGAATGAACCTGTATTGACGTATAATCAGCCAAAGTCCATGATTTACCCACTTGCTCTAGGGTTGGTTCACTCTTGGTGTTTTATATTCTGTGAGTTTGGACAAAGGTATTGTGACATGTATTCATCATTATAATGTCTCGCAGACTATTTTCATGGTCCTACCAAAATAAAACCTCTCTGTTCTGGCAATTTATTCTTCTCTCCACCTATCCCTGTCAAACACTGATCTGTTAGTGCTTCCACTTTTTCCCCTTCTACATGCCATGAAGTTATGGGACCAGATGCCATGATCTTAGTTTTTTGAATGTTGAGTTTTAAATCAGCTTTTTCAGTCTCATCAACAGGCTCTTTAGTTCCTCGTCTCTTTCTGTGATTAGATTAGTATTATCTTCCTATCTGAGGTTGTTGATATTTCTCCTAGGAATCTTGATTCCAGCTTGTGATTCATCTAGAGCAGCGTTTTGCGTGATGGACTCTGCATATACGTTAAATAATCAGGGTGACAGTATAGACTTGTCAGATTCCTTTCCCAGTTTTGAACGAGTTAGTTGTTCCATGTCTGTCAGACATGGAACAGACTCCTTTGTCAGACTCCTTTCCCAATTTTGAACGAGTTAGTTGTTCCATGTCTGTTTCTAACTGTTGCTTCTTGACTCTCATATAGATTTCTCAGGAGACAGGTAAGGTGGTTGGTATTCCCATCTCTTGAATTTTCCATGGTTTGTTGTGATCTATATGGTCAAAGACCTTTGCATAATCAATGAAGTGGAAGTTTTTCTGGAATTCTCTTGTTTTTTCTGTGATCCAGCAGATGTTGGCAATTTGATCTCTGGTTTATCTGCCTTTTATAAATCTAGCTTATACATCTGGAAGTTCTTGGTTCATATACTGCTGAAGCCTAGCTTGAAGGATTTTGAGCATAACCTTACTAGCATGTGAAATGAGCGCAACTATATGGTAGTTTTGAACATTCTTTGGCATTGCCTTTCTTTCCCGATTGGCATGAAAACTGACCTTTTCCAGTCCAGGGGCCACTGCTGAGTTTTGAAAATTTGCTGACATATTGAGTACAACACTTAGTATCATCTTTTAGAATTTTAAATAGTTCAGTAGGAATTCCATCACCTCCACTAGCTTTGTTCTTAGTGATACTTTCCTAAGGCCCACCTGGCTTCACACTTCAGGATATCCAGCTCTTGGTGAGTGACAATACCATCATGATTTTCTGGGTCATTAAGACCTTTTTAGTATTGTTCTTCTGTGTATTCTTGCTCCCTATTCTTAATCTCTTCTGTTTCTGGTGTCTTCTAGAAGTTTTATAGTTTTACATTTTATATGTTGGTCTATGATCCATTCTGAGTTAAATTTGAAGGGTGTGAGGTTTGTGTTTGGGCTTTCCAGGTGGTGCTAGTGGTAAAGAACCCACCTATTAGTTCAGGTAGATGTAAGAGACACAGATTCGCTCTGTGGGTCAGGAAGATCCTCTGGAGGAGGGCATGGCAACCCACTCCAATATTCTTGGACAGAGGAGGCTGGCAGGCTGCAGTCCCTAGGGTCACACAGAGTCAGACATGACTGAAGTGACTTAGCAGGCATGCATGAAAGATTTGTGTTTAGATTCATTCCTTTTTGCATATGGATGTCTAGTTGTTCCAGCACCATTTGGTAAGAGAATATCTATTCCTGTTTTCAAGATAAGTTGACTGTATTTATGGGGGGTCCATTTATGGCTCTCTATTGTTTATTCTTTAACCAGCACAACACCGTGTTGATATCAGGAAGTCTTGAAGTGGGGTAGCATCACTCCTTCAATTTTTTTTTCTTGTTTAATATTATGTTCAAATACTTTTTAGTGAAAATAATGCTTGATTCCTTCTAACCACAGGTTTTTTATTTCTGTCTATTGAAAATCTCATAACACCCTCCTACAAGGGTTGAAAAATTCCAGCCCACATACCAAATCCTTTTTGCAATTTTGTAAATCTTTGGTAAATGAAAGTTTGCCTGGAGCACGGCCAGTCCATTACTTTATGTATTGTCTAGCCACTGTCATACTACAACAGTAGTGTAGAAGAGGTGTAATGAAGACTGTGTAGCATGTAAAGCCTAAAATATGTACTGTCTGACCCTTTACAGAAAAGGTGTGCCTACTCCTGCCCCACCAAATCAGTTTTAGACACTTACTCATTTGATTATCACGTCCTGTACAATGTTAGAAACCTCCATCCATAATTCTTTAGGCACTCTTGTCTACCAGTTCTAGTCCCTTGAATCTATTCATCACCTCCACTGTATAATCATAAGGGATTTGATTTAGGTCATTCTTAAATGGCCTAGTGGTTTTTCCTACTTTCTTCAACTTGAGCCTGAATTTTGCAATAAGGAGCTAATGATCTGAGCCACATGAAGCAACAGTTAGAATTGGACATGAAACAGCTGACTGGTTCAGAATTAGGAAAGGAGTACATCAAGGCTATATATTGTCATCCTGCTTACTTAAATTCTATGCAGAGTATATCATGCAAAATGCCAGGCTGGATGAATCACAAGTTGGAATCAAGACTGATGGGAGAAATATCAACAACTGCAGATAGGCAGATGATAACACTTCAATGGCAGAAAGTGAAGAGGAACTAAAGAGCCTGTTGATAAGCATGAAAAAAGAGAATGAAGAAGGTGGCTTAAAACTCAATATTCAAAAAATTAAGATCATGGCATCCAGTCCTATCACTTCATGGCAAATAGATGGGGAAAATGTGGAAAAAACGGTGTCAGATTTCATTTTCTTGGGATCCAAAATCAATGAGGATGGTGACTGCAGCCACAAAATTAAAAGACACTTGCTCCTTGGAAGAATAGCTATAACAAACCTAGACAGTGTATTAAAAAGCATTGACTTCACTTTGCCAACAAAGGTCCATATAATCAAAGCTATGATTTTTCCAGTGGTCATGTATGGCTGTGAGAGTTGGACCATTAAGAAGGCTGAGCACAGAAGAACTGATGCTTTCAAACTGTGTTTCTGGAGAAGACTCTTGAGAGTTACTTGGATAACAGGGACATCAAACCAGGCAATCCTCAAGGAAATCAGTCCTGACTATTCATTGGAAGGACTGATGCTGAAACTAAAGCTCCAGTACTTTGGCCACATGATGCAAAGAGCTGACTCACTGGAAAAGTCCCTGATGCTGGGAAAGACTGAGGGCAAGAGGAGAAGGGGGTGACAGAGGATGAGATATTTGGATGGCATCAGACTCAATGGACATGAGTTTGAACAAACTCAGGGAGATGGTGCAGAACAGAGAAGCCAGGCCTGCTGCAGTTCATGGGTTCACAGAGTCGGACACAACTTAGCAACTGAACAACAACAACAACAACATTGGGCTGCTGCGTCCTAAGTTGGTGTCAAGCCAAATTTGGGGGAATAGCACACCTACCATTTTGTCCCTGGTGTTTTCTTTGCCACATTTCATCCCCTGGATTACTTTCATTTGTGCCACATCACACTTGGTAGGTGATCAGATATACTTACAAAGAGTCAGCCTTTTCAAAATCAATACAAAGAGGATAAATGGATATAGGGAGGAGAAACAGAACATAGTCATTTGTGGTAAAGAATGGGGCAGCATTGAGCAAAATCCTGCGTATGTTTTCATCCTTCCTTTGGTTGCATTTTAGGTTGTGCAAGTTATTCAATTAAATGGCAGTTTTGAAGCTGCCTTTGGAGAGCCTGTGTGTGAACATTGATGGCACTGGCCTTAGCCAAGCAGTTTGGACTTTGTTAATTTATATGTTTTCATTTCTTTTAAATAAATACATAGAAGTGGAATTTGCTGCATCATAGAGTATGTTTAAATTTACAAAAAGCTGCAAATGGTTTTCCAAAGTGTTTGAAAAATATGGGATTTCTGCTTACTTTGCATTTTTACCAACATTTAATATTGTCTGAAAATTTAATACTTGCTGTTCTAGTGGGTATAAAATCACATTTGATAGCAATGATGGAGTTTTATTTTGTACTTCCTTGATAACTAATAATATTGAAAAATTTTTGGTTTGCATACTGGACATTTGTATACTTTTCTTTTTATGGTGTCTGTTTAACTTTTTTGCTTGTAGTTTAATTGTGTTTTAAATTGTGTTATAGTAGTTCTTTACATATTCTGGGTACAAGTCACTTGTTAGATATGTGTACTTTGAATACTTTTCCTCAATGATGTCTTTACTGTGTGTTTACTATTAATAATAGTGAATTTGATGATCAGAAGTTTTCACTTATAAAGTACAAAAATTGTAAATGCTTTCTATAACCTAAGAAATAACTGCCTACTTGAAGGCAGCAAAAGGTACTCATCATTTAAAAAATGTTTTTAGAAGCATATCTTTTTCATTCAAGTCTTTCATCTATCTTGAATGAATATATGTTTATTGTGTAAAAGATGTTGAGGATGTTATTTTCAAATGGTTGATCATATGTGTTAGTCACTCAGTCATGCCCAGCTCTTTGTGACCCATGGACTGTAGCCCTCCAGGTGCCTCTGTCCATGGAATTCTTCAGGTAAGAATACTGGAGTGGGTAGCCATTCCCTTCTCCAGGGGCTCTTCCTGACCCACGGATTGAACCCAGGTCTCCTACATTGCAGGAGGGTTCTTTATCATCTTGAGTCACCAGGGAAGCTCTGGTTGAACACATGTTCCACCACAGTTTGTTGAAAATCATTTCCCCATTGAATTATCTAAGCACCTTTATTGAAAATTTGTTGACTGTATATACGTAGTTTTATTTCTGGACTTTCTTCAGTTCCATTAATCTGTTTTTCTGCTCTAATACCAATACCACACCATTTTGAATAATTAAGTTTAGAGTAAGTCTTATATTTAAGAAATGTGAATCATTGGACCTTTGTCTTCTTATTAAAAATTATTTTTTATATTTTCAATTCTTTTCATCTTTATAAAATTTAAAGTTAACTCAGTAATTCCTACAGCCAGCCTATTGATATTTTGATTGAGATTTCTTTGGAGTTTTGAATCAATTTGGGAAGAAAAAACATTTTAATACTGAGTTTTCCAATCCTTAAGCACAAGGCATTTCTTTCAGTTCATTTAAGGCTTCTTTAATTTCTGCCAGCAATATCTTATAGTAGCCAGCATACAGATACTGTAGGGTTTCCCTGGTAGCTCAGTTGGTGAAGAATCTGCTTGCAAATGCTGGAGACATGAATTCGATCTCTGAGTCAGGAAGATCCCCTGTAAAAGGAAATGGCAACCCACTCCAGGACTCTTGCCTGGGAAATCGCATGGACAGAGGAGCCAGGCAGGCTATAGTCCATGGAATCTCAACGAGTAGGATATGACTTAGTGACTAAGCCATCACCACCATACAGATACTGCACATGTTTTTAAATTTTATACCAAAGAATGTATTTCCAACTTTTTATGCTATTGTAAATACTCTTGTTCTTCCAGTTGTTCTTAGTATAAAAAGAAAGGAAAAGAAAGTGAAGTTGCTCAGTCGTGTCCAATTCTTTGCAATCCCATGGACTATAGCCTACCAGGCTCCTCCATCCGTGGAATTTTTCAGGCAAGAAAAATTCTTAGTATAGTGAAATAGAATTGATCATGGTATATTGATCTTATATCCTGTGACCTTGCCAAACTCAGTGGTTATAGTAGATTATATACATTCCTTAGGGTTTTCTGTATAGTTTTTTTGCTGTCCAATACCTGTGGCATTCTTCCACTCATTCTTTATTCATTCACTGTACTGTATTTGCCAGAACCACCTGTGCAATGTTGAATTGAAGTGAGAAGACAGCCTTGCCTTTTACTGATCTTAGAAGAGAAATATCGTTTTGTTATGAGTTTAATGTTAGCTGTGGGTTTTATATAGATACTTTTTGTCAGGTTGAGGACTTTTTATCTTATTTTTACATTTTCTGATAGTTTTTATGATGAAGAAAACTGTATTCTTTCAAATGTTTTTCTGCATTTATCTGGTCATAAGATTTTTTAGGAAAAGTTCTGTTAATATGATGAACTGTGTTGATTGATTTTTGAAATGGTAAACCAACCTTGAATTCCTGGTTAAATACAACTTGGTCATGATATGGGGGTTTGATGCAGTTTTAAATTTGTTAAGATTTTTCATTTAGGTTAATGACTGACATTAGCATGTAATTTTTCCAAAATGTGTTCTTTTTTGATTCTGCTGTCAGTGTTATGCTGCCCTCATAAAATAAGTTGGGACATATTCCTTACTCCTAATTTTTTGTAAGAGTTTATTGGGTTCAATCCATGGGTTGGGAAGATCCCCTGGAGAAGGGAAAGGCTACCCACTCCAGTATTCTGGCTTGGAGAATTTCATGGACTTTGTGGTCCATGGGGTGGCAAAGAGTCAGACACAATTTTCACTTCATGTGAGATAGTTTGTATTTTTTCCTTGTGTATTTGATAATATTCATTATTTAAGGCATCTGAACCAGGAGTTGTTTGTTTTATCGTGACTATAAATTGTGAATTCAATTTCTCTTTTAGAGCCAGTCATGTTTTATATTTCTTTCTGTGTCAGTGTTGGTAATTTCAGTTTTTCAAGCAATTTGACTCTACATAAAATTTTAATATAAAGTTGTTTATAACATTCTCTTTTCATTATCTGTCAGCTCTTTAATAATGTTTTCTCTTTCATTTCTGATTCTAGTATCTTGTGGTTTCTTATTTTTCATTCATTAGTCTAGGTAGGGTTTTATAATTTCATTAATCTTTTTATAGAACCAACTTTTGATATTGTTGATTTTTTCCCTGTTACTTCTTTTGTATAATTGGTTTCTGCTTTTATCTCTATTGTTTTATTTCTTCTTTTTAACATTAAGTTTTTTTTTCTATTTTCTTCCTTAAGGTAGTATCTTTGTGCATCTTAAAAATTTCTCCTTTTCTATTATAAACTTTAAAATCTATAAAATTTTCTCTCATTTCTTAGTTACATCTTACAAATATTTATTTTTTATTATTTACTTCAAAATATTTTACAATTTTGTTCTGTCATTTTCTTCCATTACACATGTATTAAGATACTTTCAAAATCTTTTAGGATTCTTCTAAACATTATCTTTTCTTAGATGTTCTTGATATTTTTTTATATCTTTATCATATACTGAATTCCCATTTTTATCATCTGGAAAAGAAGGTGTGCTCTGTAGCTGTTTGGTGTGGAACTCCTGAAATGCAATTGGTATTAAGTTGGTAAATAGTGTTGCTACATGACCAACACCCAGCAAAAATCCTTAACACTCAGTATTTATTGAGCCTCCCTGGTAGGCAACGTTTCAAATGGGTTGTTACAGTTCATTGCTGAAAGAATTTTTACATCTTATGTAATTGTACTGGGAGAGAAATCTTGAAGGCTTGCATCTGGATTTTTTTGGACTTTGTCACATGTGTCTCTTTTCCTTTAATGGTTTTGCTTCTTCATATCTTTTCACTGTAATGCATATTTTCAAGGAACCAACTTTTAGTTTCATTGATTTCCTTTCTTTTTTCTTTTTTTTATATATTTATTTATTTTTTATTTTACTTTACAATTCTGTATTGGTTTTGCCATACATTGACATGAATCCACCACGGGTGTACATGCGTTCCCAAACATGAACCCCCCTCCCACCCCCCTCCCCACAACATCTCTCTGGGTCATCAAACTAGTACAGCCACTGTGGAGAACAGTGTGGAGATTCCTTAAAAAATTGCAAATAGAACTGCCTTATGACCCAGCAATCCCACTGCTGGGCGTACACACCGAGGAAACCAGAATTGAAAGAGACACATGTACCCCAGTGTTCATCGCAGCACTGTTTATAATAGCCAGGACATGGAAACAACCTAGATGTCCATCAGCAGATGAATGAATAAGAAAGCTGTGGTAAATATACACAATGGAGTATTACTCAGCCGTTAAAAAGAATACATTTTAAATTTATTTTTTATTGAAGGATAATTGCTTAACATAATTTCATTGTTTTCTGTCAAATCTCAACATGAATCAGGATAGGTATACATATATCCGCTCCCTTTTGAATCTCCCTCCCATCTCCCCCATCCCACCCCTCAAAGTTGATACAGAGCCCCTGTTTGAGTTTCCTGAGCCATAAATCAAATTTCCATTGGCTATCTATTTTACATATGGTAATGTAAGTTTCCATGTTACTCTTTCCATACATCTCATCCTCTCCTCCCCTTTCCCCACGTCTATAAGTCTATTATCTCTCAATTTTTTTCCCTGGGAGGAAGGTATCCTTTTTTTTTTCTTCTTTATTTTAATTGGAGGCTAATTACTTTATAATATGAATCAGCCATGGGTGTACATGTTTTCCCCATCCTGAACCCCTCCTCCCACCTCCTTCCCCATCCTGTCCCTCAGGGTCATCCCAGTGCACCAGCCCTGAGTACCGTGTCTCATGTATTGAACCTGGACTGGTGATCTGTTTCACATATGATAATATACATGTTTCAATGCTATTCTCTCAAATCATCCCACCCTCGCCTTCTCCCACAGAGTCCAAAAGTCTGTTCTTTACATCTCTGTCTCTTTTGCTGTCTCACATATAGGGTCTTCAGTACCATCTTTCTAAGTTCCATATATATGTGTTTATATACTGTATTGGTGTTTTTCTTTCTGACTTACTTTGTTCTGTATAATAGGCTCCAGTTTCATCCGCCTCATTAGAATTAATTCAAAGGCATTCTTTTTAATAGATGAGTAATATTCCATTGTGTGTATGTACCACAGCTTTCTTATCCATTCATCTGCCAATGGACATCTAGGTTGCTTCCATGTCCTGGCTATTGTAAACACTGCTGCATGATCATTGGGGTACACGTGTCTCTTTCAATTCTGGCTTCCTTGGTGTGTGTATGCCCAGCAATGGGATTGCCGAGTCATATGAAAGTTCTATTTCCAGTTTTTTAAGGAATCTCCACACTGTTTTCCCTAGTGGCTGTAATAGTTTGCATTCCCACCAACAGTGTAAGAGGGTTCCTTTTTCTCCACACCCTCTCCAGCATTTTTTGTTTGTAGACTTTTTGATAGTAGCCATTCTGAGCTGCGTGAGATGGTACCTCATTGTGGTTTTGATTTGCATTTTTCTGATAATGAGTGATGTTGAGCATCTTTTCATGTGTTTGTTAGCCCTCTGTATGTCTTCTTTGGAGAAATGTCTGTTTATTTCTTTGGCCCAGGTTTTGATTGGGTCATTTCTTTTTCTGGAATTGAGCTGCAGGAGCTGCTTGTATATTTTGGAGATTAATTCTTTGTCAGTTGCTTCATTTACTATTATTTTCTCCCTTTCTGAAGGCTGTCTTTTCACCTTGCTTATAATTTCCTTCATTGTGCAAAAGCTTTTAAGTTTAATTAGGTCCCATTTGTTTATTTTTGCTTTTATTTCCATTACTCTGGAGGGGGGTCATAGAGGATCCTGCTGTGGTTTATGTCAGAGTGTTTTGCCTGTGTTTTCCTCTAGGAGTTTTATAGTCTCTGGTCTTACATTTAGATTTTTAATCCATTTTGAGTTTATTTTTGTGTATGGTGTTAGAACGTGTTCTAGTTTCATTCTTTTACAAGTGGTTGACCAGTTTTCCCAGAACTACTTATTAAAGAGAGTGCCTTTTCTCCACTGTATATTCTTGCCTCCATTGTTAAAGATAAGGTGTCCATAGGTGCGTGGCTTTATCTCTGGGCTTTCTATCCTGTTCCATTGATCTATATTTCTGTCTTTGTTCCAGTACCATCCTATCTTGATGACTATAGCTTTGTAGTGTAGCCTGAAGTCAGGCAGGTTGATTTCTCCAGTTCCATTCTTCTTTCTCAAGATTGCTTTGGTTATTTGAGGTTTTTTGTATTTGCATACAAATTGTGAACTTATTTGTTTTAGTTCTCTGAAAAATACTGTTGGTGGCTTGATAGGGATTGCATTGAATTTGGAGATTGCTTTGGGTAGTTTACTCATTTTCACTATATTGATTCTTCCAATCCATAAACAAGGTATATTTCTCCAACTGTTTGTGTCATCTTTGATTTCTTTCATCAGTGTTTTATAGTTTTCTATATATAGGTCTTTTGTTTCTTTAGGTAGCTTTATTCCCAAGTATTTTATTCTTTTCATTGGTGAATGGAATTGTTGGTGAATGGTGAATGGAATTGTTTCCTTAATTTCTCTTCTGTTTTCTCATTGTTAGTGTATAGGAATGCAAGGGATTCTCTGTGTTAATTTTATATCCTGCAACTTTAGTATATTCATTGATTAGCTCTAGTAATTTTCTGGTGGAGTCTTCAGGGTTTTCTATGTAGAGGATCATGTCATCTGCAGACAGTGAGAGTTTTACTCCTTTTTTTCCAATCTGGATTGCTTTTATCTCTTTTTCTTCTCTGATTGCTGCAGCTAAAACTTCCAAAATTATGTTGAATAATAGTTGTGAGATTGGGCACCCTTATCTTGTTCCTGACTTTAGGGGAAATGCTTTCAATTTTTCTCCATTGAGGGTAATGTTTGCTGTGGGTTTATCATATATGGCTTTTATTATGTTGAGGTATGTTCCTTCTATGCCTACTTTCTGGAGGGTTTTTATCATAAATGGATGTTGAATTTTGTTGAAGGTTTTCTCTGCATCTATTGAGATAATCATATGGGTTTTATCTTTCAATTTGTTAATGTGGTGTATCACATTGATTGATTAGTGAATATTGAAGAATCCTTGCATCCCTGGGGTAAAGCCCACTTGGTCATGATGTATGATCTTTTTAATATGTTGTTAGATTCTGTTTGCTAGAATTTTGTTAAGGATTTTTGCATCTATGTTCATCAGTGTTATTGGCCTGTAGTTTTCTTTTTTTGTGGCATCTTTATCTGATTTTGGTATTAGGGTGATGGTGGCCTCATAGAATGAGTTTAGAAGTTTACCTTCCTCTGCAATTTTCTGGAAGAGTTTGAGTAGGATAGGTGTTAGCTCTTCTCTAAATTTTTGGTAGAATTCAGCTGTGAAGCCATCTGGTCCTGAGCTTTTGTTTGTTGGAATATTTCTGATTACAGTTTCGATTTTCATGCTTGTGATGGGTCTGTTAAGATTCTATATTTCTTCCTGATTCAGTTTTGGAAAGTTATACTTTTCTAAGAATTTGTCCATTTCTTCCAAGTTGTCCATTTTATTGGCATATAGTTGCTGATAGTAGTCTCTTATGATCCTTTGTATTTCTGTGTTGTATGTTGTGATTTCTCCATTTTCATTTCTAATTTTATTGGTTTGATTCTTCTCCTTTTTTTTTCTTGATGAGTCTGTTTAATGATTTGTCTATTTTATTTATCTTCTCAAAGAACAAGCTTTTAGCTTTGTTGATTTTTGCTATGGTCTCTTTTGCATTTATTTCTGCCCTAATTTTTATGATTTCTTTCTTTCTACTAACCCTGGGGTTCTTCATTTCTTCTTTTTCTAGTTGCTTTAGGTGAAGAGTTAGGTTATTTATTTGATTTTTCTCCTATTTTTTGAGGTAGGCTTGTATTGCTGTGAACCTTCCCCTTAGCACTGCTTTTACTGAATCCCATAGGTTTTGAGTTGTTGTGTTTTCATTTTCATTCATTTCTATGCATATTTTGATTTCTTTTTTGATTTCTTCTGTGTTTTGTTGGTTATTCAGAAGTGTGTTTACCCTCCATATATTTGTATTTTTAATAGCTTTTTTTTTTCCTGTAGTTGACATCTAATCTTAACACATTATGATCAGAAAAGATGCTTGAGATGATTTCAATTTTTTTGAATTTACCAAGGCTAGATTTATGGCCCAGGATGTGATTTATCCTGGAGAATGTTCCATGTGCACTTGAGAAAAAGGTGAAATTCATTGTTTTGGGGTGAAATGTCCTATAGATATCAATTAGGTCTAACTGGTCCATTGTATCATTTAAAGTTTGCGTTTCCTTGCTAATTTTCTGTTTAGTTGATCTATCCATAAGTGGGAGTGGGGTATTAAAGTATCCCACTATTATTGTGCTACTGTTAATTTCCCCTTTTCATACTTGTTAGCATTTGCCTTACATATTGTGGTCTCCTATGTTGGGTGCATATATATTTATAATTGTTATATCTTCTTCTTGGATTGATCCTTTGATCATTATGTAGTGTCCTTCTTTGTCTTTTTTCACAGCCTTTGTTTTAAACTCTATTTTATCTGATATGAGTATTGCTACTCCTGCTTTCTTTTGGTCTCCATTTGTGTGAAATATCTTTTTCCAGCCCTTCACTTTCAGTCTGTATGTGTCCCTTGTTTTGAGGTGGATGTCTTGCAGACAGCATATATAGGGGCCTTGTTTTTGTATCCATTCAGCCAGTCTTTGTCTTTTGGTTGGGGCATTCAGCCCATTTACATTTAAGGTAATTATTGATAAGTATGATTCCGTTACCATTTACTTTATTGTTTTGGGTTCGAGTTTATAAACCTTGTCTGTGTTTCCTGTCTAGAGAAGATCCTTTAGCATTTGTTGAAGAGCTGGTTTGGTAGTGCTGAATTCTCTCAGCTTTTGCTTGTCTGTGAAGCTTTTGATTCCTCCTTCATATTTGAATGAGATCCTTGCTGAGTGTAGTAATCTGGGTTGTAGGTTTTTCTTTTTCATCACTTTAAGTATGTCCTGCCATTCCCTTCTGTCTTGAAGAGTTTCTGTTGAAAGATCAGCTGTTATCCTTATGGGGATCCCCTTGTGTGTTATTTGTTGTTTTTCCCTTGCTGCTTGTAATATTTGTTCTTTGTGTTTGATCTTCGTTAATTTGATTAATATGCGTCTTGGGGTGTTTCACCTTGTGCTGTTTGGAACTCTGGGTTTCTTGGAATTGGGTGGCTATTTCCTTCCCCATTTTAGGGAAGTTTTCAGCTATTATCTCCTCACATATTTTCTCATGGCCTTTCTTTTTGTCTTCTTCTGGGACTCCTGTGATTTGAATTTTGGGGCATTTAACATTGTCCCAGAGGTCTCTAAGGTTGTCCTCATTTCTTTTAATTCTTTTCTCTTTTTTCCTCTCTGCTTCATTTATTCCCACCATTCTATCTTCCACCTCACTTCTGCCTCAGTTATTCTTCTGCCTCAGTTATTCTTCTGCCTCAGTTATTCTACTCTTTTTTATTTCTTCTAGGTCTTTGTTAAACTTTTCTTGCATCTTCTCATTCCTTGTCTCCAGACTGTTTGTCTGTAACTCCATTTTGTTTTCAAGATTTTGGATCATTTTTACTATCATTATTCTGAATTCTTTTTCAGATAGATTCCCTATCACCTCCTCTTTTGTTTGATTTGGTGGGCTTTTATCATTTTCCTTTACCTGATGAATATTTCTCTGCCTTTTCATCTTGTTTAGATTACTGTGTTTGGGGTGGCCTTTCTGTATGCTGGAAGTTTGTGCTTCCTCTTTATTGTGGAGTTTCCTCCCCGTGGGTGGGGTTGGATGAGTAGCTTGTCACGGTATCCTGGTTAAGGAAGCTTGTGTCTGTGTTCTTGTGGGTGGAGCTGGATCTCTTCTCTCTGGAGTGCAACGAAGTGTCCAGTAGTGAGTTTTGAGGTGTCTATGGGTTTGATGTGACTTTTGGCCACCTGTATTTCAATGCTCAGGGTTATGTTCCTACATTGTTGGAGAATTAGCTTGGTATGTCTTTCTGTGAAACTTGCTGGCTCTTGGGTAGAGCTTGGTTTCAGTGTAGGTGTGGAGGCTTCTGGATGAGCTCTTGTCGATTAATGTTTCCTGGAGGCAGGAGTTTTCTGGTGTTCTCAAGTTTTGGATTTAAGCCTCCTGCCTCTGGTTTTCAGTCTTATTTTTACAGTAGCCTCAAGTCTTCTCCATCCATACAGCACCGGTGATAAAACATCTAGGTTAATGGTGAAAAGATTCTCCACAGTGAGGGACACCCAGAGAGGTTCACAGAGTTACATGGGGAAGAGAAGAGGGGGGAGGGAGATAGAGGTGACCAGGAGGAGAAGAGGGGGAATCAAAAGGGAAGAGTCCAGTCTAGCCAGTAATCAATTCCCTGTTTGCTCTCCACAGCCTGGAACACTCAGAGAGGTTCACAGAGTTACACAGAGAAAAGAAGAGGGAGGAAGGAGATAGAGGTGACCAGGAGGAGAGGAGAGGGAGTCAAAAGGAGAGAGACCAAGCTAGCCAGTAATCAGTTCCCTAAGTGTTCTCCACAGCCTGGAACACCCAAAGAGATTCACAGAGTTAAGTAGAGAAGAGAAGGGGGAGGGAGAAGATAGAGGTGACCTGGGGGAGAAAAAGGAGAGTCAAAAGGGGTGAGAGCAATCAAGCCAGTAATCACACTCCTAAGTAAAAATGAGTACTGAAGATTGGATTCTTAAAGGTACAAAATTGATAACAAATACCAAAAAGCAAAGATTAAAAGTCTAGAGTAGAGGTTAAACTCTAAAAAATACAATATTAAAAAAAAAAATCACAAAAATTAGAAAATAAATATATATGAAATTTGCTTTAAAAATAGGGTCTTTTTTTGCAAGATAATAGTAGGTTTTAAAAATGAAAATTAAAGGAGTAATAAAGAACTTAAAAATAGAAAAATTTAAAAATGATAGTAGTAAAATATATCTAGGAATATCTCTGGAGCTGTTGAGGGCAGTGTTGTGTCAGTTCAGTTTCAAATAGCTCCTTGTTCCAGCTTATACTTCTTCTCAGGGTCTATAGGCCCCTTCCAATGTAGTCAATGCTATGTACAGGGTTTTAATCTGTTGCACCTGTCACTTCCAAAGCAATTCCCTCTTCTTTGTTTATTTTGACTTCTTCTGTTTGCAAGTCTCTTCAGTGTCTAATTTCTGCTCTGACACAAGGGGGGCAAAGGTGGTCATTTATTTAGGCTCACTTGTTCAATTGTGCTGTGGAAAGGGAGGAACACTGCAACAAATATCGCTGGTGTCTGGGCCACACTGGGTTTGCCCCTGCTCATGGTGTGTGTGCTTTCCTGGTCTACACTGCTCAGGCTCCAGGTTGCTCTGCAGGGGAACTGTCTAAAGCAGGCCCTGGGTTGCATGTACTTCCCAGGTCCGAGCGTCTCAGGTGTCCAGGTGCTTGACAAGTGCACACTCCCGAGGTGGACGGTGCATCTTATCACCTCCCCCTTCCCAGCCACTCGGTTTCCTGGGTGCACAGTGGGAGCACCATCTCAGGTGTGCCGTGTGTCTCCTCTGGGGAGCTGATCTCTGGCTGTGACCCTCCTGGGGAATGTCAACCGTCCAGGATGCCAGGAAGACTTGGTTAGCATCTGGAAGCCTCCTCACAGTTTGGTAGAGGATCCTGTCTCTCGGGCCGAGTTTGCCCCTCACCTTCTGGATCTGGCTGTTGCCCGCCTCCTGCAGGGGATGGGCCAGTCCTCTGCAGGCTAGCTCTCCTCTTGTATTCACTCAGTCCTTCGTTCTGTGAGTGGCCCAGCAGTGCCTCAGGTTAGAGCTTTTTGCGGGAAATTTCTCTCTCTCTCTCTCTTTGTCTTTGGCTATCCTACAGTTTGGGTTGCTATCTCATGTTAGCTCCCTCAGATTGTCTTCAGGGCATTCAGGCCCTGTCCTTACCCTAAGCAACAGCCCCCGAATTTGCAGCTAGGCACATAATCTGTGGGTTTTATTTATTTATTTTTTCCTCCCGGTTATGTTGCCCTCAGATTCTAAAACACCCCACAGACCCACTGGTGAGAGGGTTTCCTGGTGTTTGGAAACTTCTCCTCTTTTACGACTCTCTCCCCGGGACAGGTCTCCATGCCTAACTCTTTTGTCTCTGTTTTTATCTTTTATATTTTGTCCTGAACCTCCAATCGAAGACCCTTCTGCACGCCTGGTGTCTTCTGCCAGTGTTTAGAAGTTGTTTTGTGGTATATGCTGAGCATTCAAATGATCTTTCGATGAATTTGTGGGGGAGAAGGTGGTCTCCCCATCTTATTCCTCCACCATCTTAGGACCACCTCCCTTAAATCTATTCTCTATGTTCGTTTCTCCTTTGCTGACATGTAAATAAGTTATTCAGTACCATATTTCTAGATTCCATACATGTGTGTTAGAATACGATATTTACTTTCTCTTTCTGGCTCACTTCACTCTGTATAATAGGTTCTAGATTCATGTACCTCATCAGAACTGACTCAAATGTGTTCCTTTTGGGAACACATTATGGCTGAGTAATATTCAGTTGTGTATATGTACCACAATTTCTTTACCATTCATCTGTCTATGAACATTTAGGCTGCTTCCATGTTCTAGCTATTGTAAATAGTCCTGCAGTGAACAATGGGATACATGTGGCTTTTTCAATTTTGATTTCCTCGGGGTATATGCCTAGGAGTGGGATTGCTCAGTCACAAAGTGGTTTTATTCCTAGGTTTTTAAGGTATCTCCCTTCCGTGTTCCATAGAGGCTGTATCAATTTACATTTCCACCAACAGTGCAAGAGCATTTCTTTTTCTCCGCACCCTTTCCAGCATTTATTGTTTGTAGACTTTTTGATGATGGCCATTCTGACTGGTGTGAGATAATATCTCACTGTGGTTTTGATTTGCGTTTCTCTAATAATGAGCGATGTTGAGCATCTTTTCATGTGTTTGTTAACCATCTGTATGTCTTCTTTGGAGAAATGTCTGTTTAGGTCTTTTCCCCACTTTTTGATTGGTTTGTTTGTTTTTCTGGTATTCAGTTGTATGAGCTGCTTGTATATTTTGGAAATTAATCCTTTGTCAGTTGTTTCATTTGCTGTTGTTTTCTCCCATTCTGAGTGCTGTCTTTTCACCTTGCTTATAATTCCTTTGCTGTTCAAAAGCTTTTAAGTTTAATCACGTCCCACTTGTTACTTTTGTTTTTATTTCCATTACTTTAGGAGGTGGGTCATAGAGGATCTTACTTTGATTTATGTCTTTGAATTTTCTGCCTGTTTTTCTCTAGGAGTTTTATAGTTTCTGGTCTTACATTTAGGTCTTTAATCTATTTTAAGTTTATCTTTGCATATGGTGTTAGTGAAGTCACTCAGTCGTGTCCGACTCTTTGCAACCCCATGGACTGTAGCCATGCTTCTCCATCCGTGGGATTCTCCAGGCAAGAATACTGGAGTGGGTTGCCATTTCCTTCTCCAAGAGATCTTCCCAACCCAGGGATCAAATCCGGGTCTCCCGCATTGCAGGCAGATGCTTTACCATCTGAGCCACCAGGGAAGCTCTGTGGTGTTAGGAAGTGTTCTAATTTCATTCTTTTACATGTGGCTGTCCAGTTTTCCCAGCACCATTTATTGAAGAGGCTGTCTTTGCCCCATTGTATATACTTGCCTCCTTTTAAAAAAAAATAATGTACCTATAGGTGCATGGGTTTATTTCTTGGCTTTCTATCTTGTTCCATTGGTCTATATTTCTGTTTTTGTGCCAGTATCATACTGTCTTGATGACTGTAGCTTTGTAGTATAATTTGAAGTCAGGAAGGCTGATTCCTTCAGCTCCATTCTTCTTTGTCAAGACTGCTTTGGCTATTTGGGGTCTTTTGTGTTTCCATATGAATTATGAAATATTTTGTTCTAGTTCTGTGAAAAATGCCATTGGTAATTTGATAGGGATCACATTGAATCTGTAGATTGCATTTGGTAGTATAGTCATTTTCACAATATTGATTCTTCCTACTCAGGAATATGGAGTATCTCTCCATCTGTTTATGTCATCTTTGATTTCTTTCATCAGTGTCTTATAATTTTCTGTGTACAATTATTTTGTCTCCTTAGGTAAGTTTATTCCTAGATATTTTATTCTTTTTGTCGCAATGGTGAATTGGATTGATTCCTTAATTTCTCTTTCTTACTTTTTATTGTTAGTGTATAGAAATCCAAGTGATTTCTGTGTATTTACTTTGCATCCTGCAACTTTGCTAAATTCACTGATTAGCTTTAGTAATTTTCTGATAGTATCTTTAGGCTTTTCTATGTACAGTATCGTGTCATCTGCAAACAGTGAGACCTTTACTTCTTCTTTTCTGATCTGGGTTCCTTTTTTCCCTTTTTCTTCTATGATTGCTGTAGCTAGGACTTCCAGAACTATGTTGAATAATAGTGGTGAAAATGGATACTCTTGTCTTGTTCCTTATCTTAGGGGGAATGCTTTCAGTTTCTCACCATTGAGAATAATGTTTGATGTAGGCTTATCATATATGGCCTTTACTGTGTTGGGGTAAATTCCTTCTATGCCCATTTTTTGAAGAGTTTTAATCATAAGTAGGTGCTGAATTTTATCAAAGGCTTTTTCTGCATCTATTGAGATTATCATATGGTTTTCTCTTTCAGTGTGTTAATATGGTCTATCACATTGATTGATTTGTGTATATTATTCTTGGAATAAACTCAACTTGATCATGGTGTATGAGCTTTATAATTTGTTGCTGAATTCTGTTTGCTAAAATTTTGTTGAGGATTTTTGCATCTATATTGATCAATGAAATTGGTCTGTAGTTTTCTTTTTTTGTGTTGTCTTTGTCTGGTTTTGGTATCAGGGTGATGGTGGCCTTGTGGAATGAGTGTGGAAGTGTTCCTTCCTCTGCAATTTTTTGAAAGAGTTTAGAAAGATAGACATTAGCTCTTCTCTAAATGTTTAATAGAATTCTCCTTTGAAGCCATCTGGTCCTGGGCTTTAGTTTTTTGGGAGATTTTTGATCACAGCTTCAATTTCAGTGCTTGTAATTGGGTTGTTTATAATTTATATTTCTTCCTGGTTCAGTCTTGAAAGATTGTACTTTTCTAAGAATCTGTCCATTTCTTCCAGGTTATCCATTTTATTGCCATATAGTTGTTCATAATAGTCTCTTAAAATCCTTTGCATTTCTACATTGTCTGTTGTAATCTCTTCTTTTTCATCTGATTTTATTGATTTGATTCATCTCACTTTTTTTTGGTGTGTCTGGCTAAAGGTTGTCAATTTTGTTTATCTTCTCAAAGAACCAGCTTTTAGTTTTATTAATCCTTACTATTGTTTCTTTCATTTCTTTTTCATTTATTTCTACTTGGATCTTTATAACTTCTTTCCTTCTACTAATTTTTTTTGTTCTTATTTTCCAAGTTGTTTTAGGTGTAAAGTTAAGTTGTCTATTCAGTGTTTTTCTTGTTTCTTGAGGTAGGATTGTATGGCTATAAACTTCCCTCTTAGGACTGCCTTTGCTGCATCCCATAGGTTTCGAGTAGTCCTGTTTTCATTGTCATTTCTTTCTAGAATTTTTTTGATTTCTCTTTTGATTTCTTCAGTAACCTGTTGGTTATTTAGAAACATATTGTTTAATCTCCATGTGTTTGTGTTTCTTACAGTTTTTTTTTTTCTTGTAATTGATATCTAGTCTCATAGCGTTATGGTTGGAGAAGATGCTTGATATGATTTCAGTTTTCTTAAATTTACTGAGGTTTGATTTGTGACCCAAGAGATTTGTGGTCTATCCTGGAGAATATTCCATGTGCACTTTAGAAGAAGGTGTATTCTTCTGCATTTGGATGGAATGTCCTGAAGATATCAATAAGATACATCTCATCTAAAGTTTCATTTAAGACTTGTATTTCCTTATTAGTTTTCTGTTTTGATGATCTGTCCATTGGTGTCAGTGGGGTGTTAAAGACTCCTACTATTATTGTGTTACTGTCAGTTTCTCTTTTTATGTCTCTTAGTATTTGTCTCATGTATTGATGTACTCCTGTGTTGGATTCTTAGTATTTACAACTATTATGTCTTCCTCTTGGATTGATCCCTTGATCATTATGTAGTGTGCTTCCTTATTGCTTTTAATCTTCTTTATTTTAAGGTCTATTTTGTCTGATATGAGTATTGCTATTCCAGCTTTCTTTTGCTTTCCATTTGCATGAAATATATTTTTCCATCCTCTTACTTTCCATCTAATGTGTCTTTAGGTCTGAAGTCTGTTTCTTATAGATAGCATATATATGGGTCTTGTTTTTCTATCCATTCAGCCTGTCTGTGTGTTTTGGTTGGAGCATTTAATCCATTTACGTTTGAAGTAATTATTGATATATATGTTCCTATTGCCATTTTCTCAGTTGTTTGTGGTTGATTTTGTAGATCTTTTTCTTCTCTATTTCTTGACTATATAAGCCCTTTTAACATTTGTTGTAAAGATGGTTTGGTGGTACTGAATTCTCTTAACTTTTGCTTATCTGAAAAGCTTTTGATTTCTCCATCAATTCTGAATGAGATCCTTGCCAGGTAGAGTAATCTTGGTTGTAGATTTTTCCCTTTCAGTAGTTTAAATATATCCTGCTGTCCTGCAGTTTGTGCTGAAAGATCAGCTGTTAAGCATGTGGGGTTTCCCTTGTATGTTATGTGTTGCTTCTCTCTTGCTGCTTTTAATATTCTTTCTTTGTGTTTAGTCTTGGTTAGTTTGATTAGTATGCTCTGTGGCATGTTTCTCCTTGGGTTTATCCTGTATGGGACTCTTTGTGCCTCTTGGACTTGATTGACTATTTTCAACTATAATCTCTTCAGAATTTTTCTCATACCCTTTCTTTTTCTGTTCTTCTTCTGGGACCCCTATAATTTAAATGTTGGTGTGTTTGATATTGTCCCAAAGCTCTCTGAGACTATCCTCAGTTCTTTTCATTCTGTTTACTTTATTCTGCTCTTCAAAAGTTATTTCCACCATTTTATCTTCAAGCTCACTGATTCGTTTTTCTGCTTTAGATATTCTGTTACTGATTCCTTCTAAAGTATTTTTAATTTCAGTAATTGTGTTGTCTCTGCATGTTTATTCTTTGATTCTTCTAGATCTTTTTTAATTGATTCATGCATTTTCTCTGTTTTTTTTTTTCCCAAGGTTTTTGATCATCTTTAGTATCATTATTCTGAATTCTTTTTCAGGCCGTTTGCCTATTTCCTCTTCATTTATTTGGACTTCTGTGTTTTTTAGTTAATTCCTTTATTTGTATATTTCTCTTCCTTTTCATTATTATTTTTTTTAGCTTATTGTGTTTGAGGTCTCCTTTTCCCAGGCTTCAAGGTTGAATACTTTCTTCCTTTTGGTTTCTGCCCTCCTAAGCTTGGTCCCAAAGAAAGGCAATGCCAAAGAATGCTCAAATGACCACACAATTGCACTCATCTCACATGCTAGTAAAGTAATGCTCAAAATTCTCCAAGCCAGACTTCAGTAATACATGAATCGTGAACTTCCAGATGTTCAAGCTGGTTTTAGAAAAGGCAGAGGAGCCAGAGATCAAATTGCCATATCCGCTGGATCATGGAAAAAGCAAGAGAGTTCCAGAAAAACATCTACTTCTTATTTATTGACTATGCCAAAGCCTTTGATGTGTAGATCACAATAAACTGTGGAAAATTCTGAAAGAGATGGGAATACCAGACCACCTGACCTGTCTCTTGAGAAACCTGAATGCAGGTCAGGAAGCAACAGTTAGAACTGGACATGGAACAACAGACTGGTTCCAAATAGGAAAAGGAGTACATCAAGGCTGTATATTGTCACCCTGGTTATTTAACTTATATGCAGAGTACATCATGAGAAACGCTGGGCTGGAAGAAGCAGAAGCTGGAAGCAAGATTGCTGGGAGAAATATCAATAACCTCAGATGTGCAGATGATACCACCATTATGGCAGAAAGTGAAGAGGAACTAAAAAGCCTCTTGATGAAAGTGAAAGAGGAGAGTGAAAATGTTGACTTAAAGCTCAACATTCAGAAAATTAAGATCATCACATCTGGTCCCATCACTTCATGGGAAATAGATGGAGAAACAGTGGAAGCAGTGTCAGACTTCATTTTGGGGGGCTCCAAAATCACTGCAGATGTTGATTGCAGCCATGAAATTAAAAGACGCTTACTCCTTAGAAGAAAAGTTATGACAAACCTGGACAGCATATTCAAAAGCAGAGACATTACTTTGCCAACAAAGGTCCGTCTAGTCAAGGCTATGGTTTTTCCAGTAGTCATGTATGGATGTGAGAGTTGGACTGTGAAGAAAGCTGAGCGCCAAAGAATTGATGCTTTTGAACTGTGGTGTTGGAGAAGACTCTTGAGAGTCCCTTGGACTGCAAGATCTATCCAGTCCATCCTAAAGGAGATCAGTCCTGGGTGTTCATTGGAAGGACTGATGCTGAAGCTGAAACTCCAGTATTTTGGCCACCTGATGCGAAGAGTTGACTCATTGGAAAAGACTCTGATACTAGAAGGGAATGGGGGCAGGAGAAGAAGGTGATACAGAGGATCAGATGGCTGGATGGCATCACTGACTTGATGGACATGAGTCTGAGTGAACTCCGGGAGTTGGTGATGGACAGGGAGGCCTGGTGTGCTGCAAAGGGGCAGCAAAGAGTCGGACATGACTGAGTGACTTAACTGAGCTGAGCTGAAGCTTGGTCCCGTGGTTTGTGTAAGCTTTCTTTAGGGAGAGATTTGTGCTGAGTTTTTGTTTGTTTGCTTGTTTTCCCTCTGATGGGCAAGGCCCAGTGAGGTGGTGATCCAGTCTGCTGATAATTGGCTTTGTATTTTGTTTTGTTTGTTGTTTAGATGAGACATCCTGCACAGGGTACTACTGGTGGTTGGATGATTCTGGGTCTTGAATTCCAGTGGTTTCGTTTCTGTGAGTTCTCACTTTTTAATACCCCCTAGGGTTAGTTCTCTGGTAGTGTAGGATCTTTGAATCAGTGCCCCCACTCCAAAGGCTCAGGGATTGAACTCTGGTGGAATGAAGGTTCCACAAGTGGTTTGTTCTGGCATTAAGTGATATTAAAACAAATATCCAAGAACGAGAAACCAAAGATGAACCCCAGACTATTGGCAGTTACAAAATCAGACAAATAATAATTAAAATAATAGAATATACACATATGCATTCATACCCATGGGCAAAGTCAATACAGTCCAACAAAAGTAAAGTACAATAGAATGACCCAGTGAACAAAGGAAATAAAAAAATTATATTTATCAGTTAAGAACAAAACTAAGGGAACCAAAAGTTATGTCTACCTTAACAAAACTAACTAAAGCACAAACTGGAAAACAAAATTAAAGCAAGATGCCAATTGTGGAATAAAGCAATGAAAATAAAACTAACAAATATGTTGAGAGGAAAGGAAAACAAAGAATAGATATGCAAAGTTAAGTAGAGGTAGATAAAGAAGATTTATATATATTAAAGATTAACTGCATAGGGAAAAGAACAGTAGGAAAAGCAAGCAAAGTAATAAATGTAGAAAAAAATGATGTATTAAAAATTAAAATTAAACAGAAAAGAAAAAAAAAAAAAGAAGAAAACTCCCCAGAACTTCAAAAGCCCAACATAGAGGCAGAAGTTTGTAACAACAATTAAAAATGTCACTGAGAAAAAAAGAAAAAAAAAAAGCTCAAAAGCTTAAGTAGACTTCTTAGTGCCAATAAAATTGACAACTACAACAGAGCGAGGGTTGCGGGGGAAGGGGAAAAAAAAAGGAAAAAAATCCAAAAGAATCTACAGAACAAGTCAAAACATAAGAATAATAAATGTTTTTCTTCAGTCACTGCTTTCAGAGTCCTTTACCTCGCTGGGAGTCAGAGTCTACCTCACCTCCCTGGGGTGCCCTCTACCACTGTGCTGATCTCTGGACCTGCTGTGGGGGCAGCTCAGATTCTAATCTGGTTCTACTCCTCTGTATTCTTGCCTCCAGTGTCCACAGCTATCAGAACTAGTGCGTTTTGTTTTGTGGGAGCTCTCAGTGACCTTTTATATATTCCACAGACACAGAGTCTAACTAGTTGATCTTGTGGATTTAATCCACAGCTTGTGTAGCTGGTGGGAGGGTTTTGGGTCTTCTTCCTTAGTCACACTGCCCCTGGGTTTCAATTGTGGTTTTATTCCCACCTCTGCATGTGAGTCGTCCACTGGGGTTTGCTCTTCAGGCTGCCCTGGAGGACTTGGGTTTGCCCCTGTGAGGGCCAGGTGTGGAGGTGTTGCAGCTGCTTGGGTCACGGGGGTTCTGGCAGCACCAGGTACTCAGGGGAGTTGGTGGCTAGGGCAGCAGGGAATATTGTGCTCTGGAAGGGTATGGCAACCAGTATTGGCCAGTACTCTCCAATATTCTTGCCTGGAGAACCCCCCATCCCTGACTGAGAAGCCTGGCAGGGCACAGTCTACAGGGTCGCAGAGTCGGCTACTACCCAAGCGGCCCCACGCAAGACTTTTTTAGACTGTGGCAGCTCTGCCCCAGGGAGCGTTGAGCGTGAAGGTGGCACAGCTGCTTAGCTTGTGGGGTGACGCCAAGTGTGCAGGGACATGGACTGCCTCCACCGCAGGAGGAGGCCCTATCAGAGTCTTTTTACAAGCCTCTTGTATTTGGCGATCAGAAGGCCTCTTTGGCCAGTCTTTCTCTGTATCTATGCCCGTTGAGGCACTTCAGGGGCTTCCTTGCCTGGGGTCCTTCTCTGCTGTTGAGTGCATCAGGCGCATAGCAGGGCCCACCTGGTTGGGATCCTACTCTGTAGTTCGTTGCATCAGTCACTTAAAGGAGCACCTTGGTTGGGGTCCTACTCTGTAGTTCAGTGTGTCAGGCATTTGATGGGCCAGCCTCTCTATTGTGCAGTGCTCAGTGCTGGTGTGCTGTGGGAGAGGGGCTATGGTGATGGCTCCACCCGCTATGTGTGATTCTGCAGTATCACCTTGCTTCCATGACTGCCCAGCTTTCCTCCACAGGCATTTCCCACCAGTCTCCTCCCTCACATTCTCTCGATTCATCTCTCCAGAGTCAACAGCAGCCCTTGCCTGGGAATTGCTCCATAATTCCTAAACTCCAGCTCCCAGCCACTGTACCTTCCAGGGGATCTGCGTCCCTGTCTGGGGTATGTATGGCTGCAGCAAGGACTGTCTGATTCTAATTCCATTTAGGCTGCCGCAGATCAGTTGTTTCATTTTCAGCCTTAAATGTGTCTCCTTTGACTCCGACAGTTGCCCCAATGTGGGGATCAGAATCCTGCTTCAGTTCCCCCACCAGCCAAGGGCAGCTCCGGTCCTACTAACACTCTTGTTTTTTCCCCTAGTTCCTTTGTCCTGCAGAGTTTTGCGTGGGTCTGTGTATTCTTTTCTGCTGATCAGGTCCTCCTGTCCACTCTCAGCTGATGTCCTGCATGCACTTCTATGTTTGAAGGTGTGTTCCTGATGTGTCCTTGGAGAGAGATTTACTCCACATCCACCTACCTCTCCGCGATCTTGTTCTCAGAGTCATTGATTTTCTTAATTGATTTCCTGTTTTCAATTTCATTGATTTCTATTTAGGAAAATTAAAACAAATGTTTTTTTTCTTCTGCTTTGGATTTAATTTTTTATTTTCTTGAAGAAGAAGCTGAGATGATTGATTTTAGATCTGTTTTCTAATAAATGTATTGAATGCTGTAAATTTTCCTGTAAGCGCTGCTTTTGCTGCATCTTGTAAATTTTGATAAGTTGCATTTTGATTTTAATTTAGTTTAAAATTTCTCTTGAGACTTATTCTTTGACCCATGTGTTATTTAGAAATATGTTGTTTAATCTCCAAATATTTGGGGATTTGTCCAGCTCTTTCTGTTGTTGATTTATAGTTTAATTTCAGTGTGGTCTGAGAGCATACTTTGTCTGATTTCTATTCTTTTGTTTGTTAAAATGTGTTTAATGGCTCAGAATGTGGTCTTTCATAGTAAATGTTCCATGTGAGCTTGACAAAAACGTTTATTCTGCTGTTGTTGGATGAAGTAGCCTGTAGTCAGTTAGGGCCAGTTGTTGTGCTGTTCATTTCACACTGCTAACAATATTCTGCCTGATACGTTTGTCAGTTACTGATAGAGAGGGTACTGAAGTCTTCAGCTTTAGTAGTGCTTGCTTAGTAGTGTTTAGTTTTAGCCGTTTCTCCTTGTAGTTCTCCCATTTTTTCCCTCACATATTTTAATATTCTGTTAGATGCATCCACGTTTAAGACTGTTATGCCTTCATGGAGAATCGACCCCTTTGTCATTATGTAATGCCAGTGTTTCTTTCCTGATAATTTTCCTTGCTTTGAAGTCCGCTTTGTCTGAAGTTAATATGGTCACTCTGGCTTTCTTTTGATTAATGTTAGCATGGTAAAATTGTCTCTATCCCCTGACTTTTAATCAACTTGTCCTTTATATTTAAGGTGAGTTTCTTGTAGACAGCTTTTATTTTTTTATCCACTTTGACAGTCTCTTTTAACTAATGTATTTAGATCATTCACATTTAAAGTGATTATTGATATGATTGGATTAATATGTACCATGTTTGTAACTGTTTTCCATTCACTGCCCTTTTCTTTGTCTTCTACTCTTTTTATGCCTTGTCTGGTTTTAATTGAGCATATCATATTTTTAGTATAATATTAGTATTTTTTTTTCTTCCTAAGCATTTATACTTCTTTTTAAAAATTGGTTTAGAGGTTGTTTTATAGCTTGCATTTTACATTTATAACTAATAAAAGTCCACTGTCAGATAACCCTGTACCACTTCATGGATGGTATGGGACATTATGATAGAATAGTCCCAATATCTCCCTCCTGTTCTTCATAACATTGTGATATTCATTTCACTTATCCATGAATTTTTATAATCCAGTAATTTGTTGCCATTATTATTTTGATCAAACTAATATCTGAGAGGTCAGTTAAGAATAAGAAAATTAAATATTTTACTTTTATTTATTTCTTCTGTAAAACAGTCTTCTTTATGTAGATCAGGGTTTCTGATGTATATAGTTTCCCTCCCTTTAAAGGGCTTTTACCATTTTTTGCAAGGCAGGTCTGTTTGCAGAAAATTTCTTGAATTTTTATTTGTCTGAGGAGATCTTTATTTATTTTTCAGTTTTGAAGAATAATTTTGCTGGATACAAAATTCTAGGTTGGTAGGCCTTTCTTCAAATACTATTTCATGTCTCTCTCTTCTTGCTTTTCAGTTTTCTGAACAGAAGTCTTGATGTAATCCTTGTCTTTGTTCTTCTGTAGGTACGGCTTTCCCCCCTTTCTGGCTTTCTTTAGTAGTTTCTCTTCTTGGTTTTTGTAGTTTGGATATGACATGTCTAGGTATAGTATTTTTTGTTGTTGTTGTTGTTTGTTTTTAATATTCATGTGCTTGATGTTTCCTGGACTTCTTGGATTGGGTTTGTTGTTTGTCATTAATTTTGGAAAATTACTTCAAATATTTCTTCTGTTCTTTTTTTCTCTTTCTCCTCCTCTGGTATTCCCATTACACATCTGTTACACTTTCTGTAATTGTTTCATGGTTTTTGAAGATTCTGTTATTTTTTTCCTTTTTTGTTCTTTGCTTTTCAGTTTGAGAAGTTTCTACTGATATAGCTTCAGGCTCACTGAATTATTTCCTCAACTGTGTCTCAGCTGGCAGTGAGCCATCGGCATTCTTCATTTCTGTTATGTGTTTTTGATTTCTAGCATTTCATTCTGATAGTTTGTTAGAATATTTGTCTCTCTACTTATCTATCTCTTCTTACCTGTTTTCTACTTTTTCCAGTAGTTCCCTTAGCATATCAATTACATTTGTTTTAAATTGCTGATCTGATAGTTATGACCACACCTGCCATCTACCATCTTGCAATACTGTGCAGCAGATAAGTGCCCAGTCTTTGGAATTAGACTGTCTGTATTTTAATTCTCTTTCTGCTTCTCAGTGGTGTAATTTTTGACAACATACAGAAATTCTCTCCACCTCAATTTCTTCACTTGTGAATTGAAAAATACTCGTAAAACCTAGCTCTTAGAGTTGTTAGGAGAAGTGAATAAATTAACATATGGGAAGCACTTAGAATAGCAAATATGACTATCTAACATATTATATATTTACTTAGTTTTTGTTGTTTTCCAGTCTCCTTGTACTTAAAGTTAGGCTGATTAAGGGCAGAGTCTGTCTTCAAACTTTAAAGAATTGAAATGTTTTTGTGCAGTTTTCTCTATATTTATATAAGGAAGTACTGAGAAGCTTCTTAAATTTGTTTTTCAAAAGTACTTAATGACACTGGGAAATATTTATCTAGTGCTATCATATCACACTAGTGCAGAAACAGCCATAGATGGTGTGAAAGGCTTAAAGAGATTATGTGACTAGAGTTAGGATTCACAAGTGTAGGGGATAGTCAGCCATACTCAGGTCTGAGTTCACAGCCTTCTCCTCTAAGCCACATGTTGTGTTTTTTTCTTTTTTTACTTTCTCTTTCAGTATGAATACTTCAATGCCGTGCTAATAAATGAAAGGGACAAAGATGGGAATTTTTTGGAGCTGGGGAAGGAATTCATCTTAGCCCCAAATGACCATTTTAATAATCTGCCTGTGAACATAAGTCTGAGTGACGTCCAAGTGCCAACGAACATGTACAACAAAGGTAAGACTTACTGCTGCTGGTCTTTTAAGAGGGTGATGAGGGAAGGGTGTGAGGGGCAGGGGTGGCTGGTTTGGGATAGTGTGCTTTTTTGAAAAATGTGATTATAAGCCCAGTGTTTCAAGCATTCGCAGTATAGGTGAAGTGTGTGCCTCTTCTGGTTGGAGACTCTAGGCTTGCTATTTTTCTGGTTTGTGTTGCATTAGGCCCTCTTAACTTGTAGTCCATAGGTTGGCAAATTTCTTTAAAGGGCCAGATAATTAATAATTACTTAGACTTTGCAGGCCATAAAGCCTCTGTTGCAACTATTCAGCTCTGCTGTTTTGGCACAAAAGCAACCATAGGTAATATGTAAATCAGTAGATAATATATAAATTGACTGTGTTCTCAGAAAACATTTAAGCTACAAAAACAGTTAGCTACATTGGACCTGCAGTCTCTAGTGTACAGAACCTTTTTTTGTCTTCCTCTCTTCCATATGATGATTTTGAGGGTCTGGAGCTCCTGGTATTACCATGGAATTAGTTGTGGTTTGCCTGCAATGCTGGACACCCTGGTTCAATTCCTGTGTCGGGAAGATCCCTTGGAGAAGGGAATGGCTACCCTCTCCGGTATTCTGGCCTGGAGAGTTCCATGGACTGTATAGTCTATGGGTACGCAAAGAATTGGGCATGACTGAATGACTTTCACTTAGAGTACAAAGCAGAATGAATCCTAATGAAGCTCCATGTTTTCAGGCTTGTGTTCCTCAAATCCAGTTTTTTTCATAGATTCTAGAGTTCTTTTCCCCAAATTCTCATCTGCCCCTTTGAATTGGGATAATAGTAGCCAAGGATTGGGCTTTAGCAACAGATGACCTCTGGTTAGACCTTGAGTTCCACTCTTACTGGCTGTGACCTTGAAAGGCTGAGACTACTTCCTTTCTTTAGACCTTAGTTTCCTTGTATCTAGGATATGGATAATAACTGTGTCTACATCATGGGGTATTGTAGGGATGAAACACATGATGTGTCCAAAGGGGTTAACTGAGGATATCACCCTCCTCATCATCACCATTACTGAGCAGGAGTTTGCTCTGCTTTGTCATACCAAGGAGGAGCCTAAGCAAAGAACTGTCTTCCCCCCCAAAATAAATCAGGAAGTCATGGCATTTTTTAAGTAAAAATCTACTGTGTTATGTCCCATTGATGTTTCAGAAATGTTGAGATCTGATTTCAGTATCTCAGGAATGCAGTGGTCAAGAGACGGCTTGGATCCTGCTCTTTCTCTTGCTGGCTCTGTGATCCTCAGCAAGCAACTTTGCCTCCCTGAGCCTCAGTTTCCCTCTTTGTAAAATAGGGATTACTGCCTCCTTTGGGGGGTTATTATGAGAATATGAAATGATGCCTAAGCAGTCTCAGCTCAGCTGTTGCTCATAGAAAGTGCCTATTGCATCTTAGTTGTCATCATTATTATTGGGAAATAGCATGAATATACATTTCTAAATTGTTTTAGGTTACTGTTTAAAGAATGTGGTCAATGATTAAAGAACTTCCCACTCAGCATCTCTGAAGCATTCTTCTCATGCCTGTCGTTTGAGGTTGGATATCTAACATCTCCCTTTCCTAGTTGACCTGTTACCCATCCTTGGTGTTCTGTGAGGCAGTACCCTATCCATTAATTTTTTAAATTATTTACTTGTTTATTTATTATTATTTTTGGTTGCCCTGAGTCTTTGTTGCTATGCATGGGCTCTCTGTAGTTGCAGAGAGCAGGGCCCAGTCTTTGTTGCAGTGCATGGGCTTCTCATTGTGGTGGCTTCTCTTGTTGAGGAACATAGGCTCTAGAGTGCACGGCTTCTGCAGTTGTGGCACAGGGGCTCAGTAGTTGTGGTTCACGGGTGTAGTTTCTCCATGGCATGTGGAATCCTCCCAGACCAGGGATCTAACCCTATCCCTTGCACTGGCAGGCAGATTCTTATCCACTGTGATACCAGGGAAGTCCCATTAATTATTCTGATGGTTAATGGAGCCCCTGTGGTGAACCAGATGCAGCCCCTTCCTTGAGAAGTTCACAGTGAACTTAGGGACCAGACAGGTAAAGAGATCATAGGATATTGTGTGTCATCTACTGGCCACAGTTACTAAAAGGCCGGGACAGTGGGAGCTCTGAAGAGGGGCCTGACCATTTGCTCCTGTGAGCAGCCACACGTTTGTCTTCATTCTCTCTCAGAGAAAATGATGGCAGTCCAAGTAGCCTTCAGTGGGCTGTGGATTGAACTGTATCCTGTGACCTAATCTTCACTTTGGACTCTTCCTCAGGGAGCAAATTCTTAAGAATGCAAGCCTTAAAGAATTGAGCTTAGCTTTGTTAGGTAGAGTTTAATCCTTCAGAGGCATTCTGCCAGCTGAGAAGGAAACCACCTTTTGTACAGTGAGGCTATAAGGGAACCATCCTGTCAGCATTAAATGCATTCTCAATGGAAGAGGAAAAGTTCAGATTTTGCAGAGCAATTCCAGACGTAGAATAGTTCAGAATGATCTTTTAAAATATGGCAGCTGCTTGACGGTTGCTTGAACTATTAGCACCATTATAGATATTTAATTGCACCTTGAGCCTTAAAGGAATAATTGTACCTTTCCATGGTGACAGCACATAGGGGACTAGCACTGCCATTGATCACACAGACCGCAGGGCTTGCTAGGCAGAATCCTAATAGACAGTCAGATTCTTGAGTCATGGAGGTATATAATTTTGTTTAAAGTCATCCTCAGCAGCCCTTATGGTGTCTGCCTACCACCAGCATTCAGATTCAGTGGTCCCCCAGCTAGGCTGTGGGTCATAGACTAAAGTCCCCTGTGTCTTGTTTCCACCAGGCAGTGAGTGAGCTGCCCAAGAAAGCGAGGAGACTTCAGGAAAATTCCTGTCTCATTCTACCTAATTCAAACCAGCCCCAAATAGTCTTTTTTCTTTTCATGTTGCAGAAATGTATTTCATGTTTAGAGTGCCCTCCAGCTCAGATCTAGTTATTGATGACATGTACAAAAAACACATGCTCAAAGCTAGGTCACTAGCTGAGATGTTCTTGGGTTAAAAATCTTGCCCCACCGAAGGAAACCAGTACAGGGGGCCATGCTCTCTTGGCAACCTGAACCCCCATGTGCACGGAGCAGAGTGGTTCAGTACTTGCATATGTGCTGCTGTGTGCTGTGTTCCTGGGCATAACTTCTAGGCATAGATGAAGCTTGCTGGTGAAATCCACCTCTTTTCTGTGGTCTGCCTTCTTTTCGCCTCTGGGGCTGAGCCTTTTGTGACCAGGCTGTTAAGCCAGGCCACTGTTCACCTCTGTGCTGGAGGTACTTTTCTCAAAGGCACTGATAGAAAGTGCAGGTTCAAAGCTGCTGACATGACGGTAAACTGACCTACAAGCCACGAGAACTCAAAGAGCCATATTCCTGAAGTCTTTAGAAATGTGCAGCAGCTTCTTCCTGTAACTTCTTCAGCCAATGTTTGCTGAATGGCTCCTCTGGCATCTCCAGCCTACTAGTCTTGCTGTGTGTGTCGAGACATCTTTGGAGACTAGCTGCCCTTGCCTTTCAAAGCCATGAACAACTCCGTATCTTCTATGAGTAAAGCAGGGTGCAGGATTCTTCTGTGAGAACTGAGGGTAATCTGACAGTGGATTCAGAAAAAGCTGAACTCTTTTAAGTAATTTCTGGGCTGAAATGGTATAAAATTTACACAAGCACATATGTAGGTATGTGTACACATGCGTACCTATTACACAATATATACGTGTGTGTATCTGGGTATGTGTGTTTGTATATGTGTCTTTGAAAGAAATATGCTCTGCTGGTAATCTACCCCTTCATCCCCACCTCTCACCTCTGTCTACCCACTTGAGAACCCCATTCATTCATTGAGTGTGCCTTTCTCTTTCCTCCATTATATCTTATTATTCACTCCATTTCTGTTATCCCTGCCTCCTCCTTTATTGCTTTTCCAAATGCTTGTTCTTCAGAATCAGCTCTGTACAAACTCTTTAATTCCTTCACTCTTTTGTGGGTGACTTTGGTCCTTTGTTCCAGAAGTAAGTTCCATGCGTTGTTTTCCTTTTGCACGTGGACTTCTCTGAGGGCAGGGGCCTTGCTAATTTGGCCTGCCTGGTGCCCTCCCTCGCCCTGAGCACTGTGCTCTCTACATGGTGGAGTCTCCTCAACGGGCGAGGGGATGCCCCCAAGGCTGCCATGTTCTCATGGCATCTGCCAGCAGTAGAGACATACCCTGGCTGACTTACATGGAAAAGATGCTTTTTGAAAGGACATTGGGTGGCTCACAGACTTTTCCAGAAGGCTAGAGAATAAGGTTTTAGACAATGGTTGCGTGAGAGGACAGCCAGGGGCCAGAGCCACACCCAGAGCCAGCCTGGTGAGGACCACCTGCCACCATGGCTGACCCCATGTGTCTGTGGCTGCATAAGATGGCTGTGTCTCATTTTCCACATTCAGAAACCAGAGGTGATCATCACAGTGACCTTCTTACGGGGTTGTGGTGATGATTTAACATTTAGAAGGCCACCCAGTACCTGAGCTTAGGCAAGTTTCTCTTTTCCTCCAGTCCTCCGCATCGTTAGCTGTTAAATGGGTGTTATAACAGTACTAACCTTATAGAATTATCATGAATGAGGTAAGAATAATGCTTGTGTAGATTGGGGTGCAGTGGCTAGCCCACTGACCTTGTCTCTTGTCATGTGCTGGAGGGGAAATAAGACCCATGTCACGGTGTTGCAGTCAAATAGCACAGGAAGAGACTCTGAATCTGATGAAGGCCAGTGCTTTCTACTGTGATTATTACTATACTAGCTTGCTTGATTCTTGTAAGCAGTGATGATTAAGAAAGGAAGAATTTGAACTAAGAGGGAGTAACAAAAGGTCCCATGTTCCCCAGCTGGTAGAGGCAGGATCAGAACCCAGCATTTTCATTAACTGTGTCCTCTCTGGACTACATGCCACCCCAGTGTCTAGGCTGAAGGTCTGTGAGCCATTTTTCTCAAGGGTGTCTATAAAGGGAAATGGCAATACTCTAGCTCCCAAATATTTTTATTTTATTTATTTTTTTTAATTAAAATTTTTTTTTTTACTTTACAATACTGTATTGGTTTTGCCATACATTGAAATGAATCCACCACAGGTGTACATGAGTTCCCAACCCTGAACCCCCCCTCCCACCTCCCTCCCCATATCATCTCTCTGGGTCATCCCAGTGCACCAGCCCCAAGCATCCTGTATCCTGCATCGGACATAGACTAGCAATTCATTTCTTACATGATAGTATACATGTTTCAATGCCATTCTCCCAATCATACCACCTTCTCCCTCTCCCACCGAGTCCAAAAGTCTCTTCTTTACATCTGTGTCTCTTTTGCTGTCTCGCATACAGGGTTATCATTACTATCTTTCTAAATTCCATATATATGTGTTAGTATACTGTATTGGTGTTTTTCTTTCTGGCTTACTTCACTCTGTATAATAGGCTCCAATTTCATCCACCTCATTAGAACTGATTCAAATGTATTCTTTTTAATGGCTGAGTAATACTCCATTGTGTATATGTACCACAGCTTTCTTATCCATTCATCTGCTGATGGACATCTAGGTTGCTTCCATGTCCTGGCTATTATAAACAGTGCTGCGATGAACATTGGGGTACATGTGTCTCTTTCACTTCTGATTTCCTCGGTGTGTATGCCCAGCAGTGGAATTGAGGCCAATTACTTTACAATATTGTATTGGTTTTGTCATACATCAACCTGAATCTGCCACAGGTATACACGTGTTCCCCATCCTGAACCCCTCCCCGTACCATCCCTCTGGGTCATCCCAGTGCACCAGCCCCAAGCATCCTGTATCCTGCATCAAACCTGGACTGGTGATTCATTTCTTATATGATATTATACAGGTTTAAATGCCATTTTCCCAAATCACCCCACCCTAATATTTTTACTTTAAAGTGGTTGAAATCCAAAAATTGGAAATAGGTCAAAGTTCAGTCACTCAGTTGTATCCAACTCTTATCAACCCCATGGACTGCAGCACACCAGGCTTTCCTGTCCATCACCAACTCCAGGAGCTTGCTCAAAGTCATATCCATTGAGTTGGTGATGCCATCAACCATCTCATCATCTGTCATCCCTGTCTCCTCCTGCCTTCAGTCTTTCCCAGTATCAGGGTCTTTTCCAGTGAGTCAGTTTTTCCCATCAGGTGGCCAAAGTATTGGCGCTTCAGCTTCAGCATCAGTCCTTCCATTGAATATTCAGGATTGATTTTCTTTAGCACTGACTGGTTTGATCTCCTTGCCATCCAAGGGACTCTCAAGAGTCTTCTCCAACATCACAGTTCAAAAGCATCAATTCTTCGGTGTTCAACTTTCTTTATGGTCTAACTCTCACATCCGTACATGACTACTGGAAAAACCATAGCTTTGATTAGATGGACCTTGTTCGGTAAAGTGATGTCTCTGCTTTTTAATATGCTATCTAGGTTGGTCATAACTTTTCTTCTAAGGCCAAGCATCTTTTAATTCTATGGCTGCAGTCACCCTCTGCAGTGATTTTGGAGCCCAAGAAAATAAAGTCTGTCACTGTTTCCATTGTTTCCCCATCTATTTGCCATGAAGTGATGGGACCAGATGCCATGATCTTCGTTTTCTGAATGTTGAGCTTTTAAGCCAGCTTTTTCACTCTCCTGTTTCACTTTCATCAAGAGGCTCTTTAGTTCTTCACTTTCTGCCATAAGGATGGTGTCATCTGCGTACCTGAGGTTATTGATAAATCTCCTGGCAATCTTGATTCTGGCTTGTGGTTCATCCAGCCCAGCATTTCTCATATTGTACTCTGCATATAAGTTAAATAAGCGGGGTGACAGTATACAACCTTGACATACTCCTTTCCCAATTTGGAAGCAGTCCGTTGTTCCATGTTTGGTTCTAACTGTTGCTTCTTGACTTGCATACAGATTTCTCAGGTGGCAGATAAGGTGGTCTGATATTCCCATCTCTTGAAGCATTTGCCACAGTTTCTTGTAATCCACATAGTCAAAGGCTTTGGCATAGTCAGTAAATCAGAAGTAGATGTTCTCCTGGAATTCTCTTGCTTTTTCTGTGATCCAGTGCACGATGGCAATTTGATTTCTGGTTCCTCTGCCTTTTCTAAATCCAACTTGAACATCTGGAAGTTCTCGGTTCACGTACTGTTGAATCCTCACTTGGAGAATTTTCAGCATTACTTTGCTAGCATGAGAGTTGAGTGCAATTGTGCAGTAGTTTGAACATTCTTTGGGATTGGAATGAAAACTGACTTTTTCCAGTCCTGTGGCCACTGCTGAGTTTTCCAAATTTGCTGACGTATTGAGTGTAGCACTTTAGCAGCAGCATCTTTAGGATTTGAAATAGCTCAACTGGAATTCCATCACCTTCACTAGGATTTGTTCATAGTGATGCTTCCTAAGGCCCACTTGACTTTGGACTCCAGGATGTGTGGCTCTAGGTCAGTGATTACACCATTGTGGTTTTGTAGGTCATTAAGATCTTTCTTGTATAGTTCTTCTGTGTCTTGTCACCTTTTCTTAACATCTTCTGCTTCTATTAGGTCCATAGCATTTCTGTCCTTTATTGTGCCCATCTCTGCGTGAAATATGCCCTGGTATCTCTAATTTTCCTGAAGAGATCTCTAGTCTTTCCCATTCTGTTGTTTTCCTCTATTTCTTTGCATTGATCACTGAGGAAGGCTTTCTTATCTCTCCTTGCTATTCTTTGGAACTCAGATTCAGATCTTTGCTTTTCTCCTTTGCCTTTAATTTCTCCTCTTATCTCAGGTATTTGTGAGGCCTCCTCAGACAACCATCTTGCCTTTTTGCATTGCTTTTTCTTGGGGATGGTCTTGACCCCTGCCTCCTGTGCAGTGTCAGAAACCTCCGTCCATAGTTCTTGAGGCACTCTGTCAGATCTAATCCGTTGAATCTATTTCTCACTTCCACTGTATAATCATAAGGGATTTGATTTAGGTCATACCTGAATGGTCTAGTGGTTTTCCCTGATTTCTTCAATTTAAGCCTGAATTTAGCTAAAAGGAGTTCATGATCTGAGCCACAGTCAGCTCCCAGTTTTATTTTTGCTGACTGTATAGTGCTTCTCCATCTTTGCTGCAAAGAATATAATCAATCTAATTTCAGTATTGACTATCTGGTGATGTCCATGTGTAGAGTCATATCTTGTGTTGTTGGAATGGGGTGTTTGCTATGACCAGTGTGTTCTCTTGGTAAAACTTTGTTTGTTAGCCTTTGCCCTGCTTCATTTTGTACTCTAAGAAAAAGGCAATATTTTGGCTTCCAAATATTTTTATTTTAAAGTGATTGTGATCCAAAAACTGAAAATAGGCCAAATTTTGATTGTAAATGTCTGCTTGTATCTTCTCATGTGTTTGCTAAATAACATGATTGGGCAGTTTCCATGATTCTGTGTTGTTTGAGGGGTTTTCTCCTTTTTTATTGGATTTCCCTGGTGACTCAGATAGTAAAGAATCTGCCTGCAATGCAGGAGACATGGGTTCGATCCCTGGGTCAAGAAGATCCCCTTGAGAAGGGAATGGCTACCCAGTCCAGTATTCTTGCCTGGAGAAGTCCATGGACAGAGGGGCCTGAGGACTGTAGTCTGTGGGATCTCAAAGAGTCGGCCACTACTGAGCAACTTACAATTTCATTTTATTCTTGCATTTTCTTATTCCATTTTGCTTTCTGGCCCCCTCCTCCCCATACTGTGATGTAATCATGATGCTATCAAGACAGGGGAAAGACATGCTGAAAGTGGAAGAAAGAAGGTGATGGCTTAAAAATGTACCCATAGATAACATCATATACAAAAGACTCTATAATTTGGCTGGGGGGGAGAGGGGAGGGAAAGAATCCTCTAGCATGTCAGTGTTTTAAACTCAAGCAGAAAAGAGGCAAGATGGTAACTTTTTTTTTCCCAGCAATTTTAGGTTTAATATAGGAACATGCAAATTTAGAAGTTAGTTGGTTTAAACTTTGGTATCATTTTACCACCTTGGCCTTATTTTCTTCCCTCTGCAGCCCAGTGAGGGAGGTTAGATGATTTTCTCATCTCCCTCTTTCAGAGGAAGAAACTAAAGGTCAGGGAGGCCAAGTCCCATAGATAGGAAGATCCATGCCAAGGTGGACCTGGATTTTCTGATGAGGAGTTCACCTTACTTGGCTTCCTCTCTGAGCATGAGCTCTAAGAGGATGGGAACTTATTCTCACAGGTTTTTGGGACTCAGTTGCTTCTGAGTCACCTTGGGATCTGGGAACTTTTGCCCAGGCTGAGAAACTCCAATCCTGGACTCATCACCAGCCTTCCTTCTGAAGCTTGGATTCTTCCTGGGCTCTGCTCCCATAATGAGAACCCAGACCCTTCCCTGGCCAGGCCTCCTCTTCTCTCCATGATACCCAGTATCATGCTCCAGTGAGCTAAGGTCCCCACGTGAGCTGGGGAGAGGTGCTGACTCACCTCATACTTGCATATCAGCCCTGCATATCCTTGATGCAAGAAATACAAAGGTTCTGGCCATCTTCTTGGGTCAGAAAGTGGGACATAGCAGGGAAGACAGGCAGAATATTGCCTGTAAGTATTTGCTCATCTACTCATTCATTCTTTTCTTATTTCATTCATTCATCAAATGTTGACTGTGCTGAGCTCTAGATATATGTCCACAGCTAAGACGTGGGCCCTGCTCCTTGAGCAAAGGGTAGAAATGAATGCTGAACAAGTCATGATCAGGTAAATGCAAGGCAGCATATGATATTCAGTGACTTGTAGCAGGGGCTGGGCCTGGGCCTGCAGCTTCAAGAAGGGCCTCCCTGAGAAGAGGTAGAGAGGAAGGAGTTAGGCAGGCAGGGCATGGTTGGGAGGGAAGTGTGTCCAGCATAAGGAGTAAACAGTGAGCATGTGTGGGCAGGGGTGGGGGGGGGCAGCAAGTGGAGGGACTGGAACACTAATAGTGAGAAAGTGTGGTGTCCTTTGGGTTTGGGGTGGGGAATAGTCAGAAACATTAGGCTATGGGGTCTGAAAGGGCTGGCTAGGTGGTGAGAGGCTGTGAAAGTCATCAGAAGCTTGTAAACATGTAAACAGGGACAGGTAAACTATGGTTGAGAGCTTTTCTGGGAAGAGGTCTGTGGAGGAATACTAGGCTCAGACACCAAGAGAGAGGGAATAAAGGATAGGAGGAGTTCAGGGCCTGGTTCGGAGAAGGCCTAAGGGAGAGGAATGATGTGCAGCCCAGGCTGGATGGTGAAGTTGCAAGCCCTCGGGTCTGAGGCCCCAGAGAATGAGCCTCCAGCAAGAGCATCAGCTCCACTAGGGCAGGGACCTTCTCTGTATTCTTCTCTGGTGACTTTCCAGCCCCAGCATGGTACCTTGCACCTAGTAGGTTCTCAATAAATACTTATTTACAGGTGAGCAAATGAATGAAGGGAGCAATTTAGAAAAACTTCTCACGTGGTTCTTGCACAGATGAAGAAAAGATGCTGGAAATAGCTCTCAATCTCGATTCCCTTTCCTCCACTGGTGTTGGAGAGCCTGGGAGAGAGTCGGCTGGTAGAGGTGGGGTGAGGTGTGAATGGCAGGATGGGGCTCTTCTTGTCTAGACATCCCAAGCGATTGCCCAGTGAGGTCATCGTGGACTGTAAGCTCTCTTGTATGGGGGCCCTGGCCCCTGAAAATAAACACAGGTCCAGGAAAAGGGAGACCCATAACTGTCACTGCAGAGCCTGAGAAACCAGCTAGTCTGTTACAATCCAGCAGGTACTTCTGAAAAGCCCAGGGAAGGGGAAGGTCTCTCCCAGTGGACATGAGTCCAGGGCTGCCATAGGGATGAACAGGATTGCTGGGTTTGCATTTGTCAGATGTCTCAACCTATTTTTCAGATGTTGGGTTTGATAAAATGCAAAATGCATTTTGCCAAGCACTTTCCCCCTTAATTACATGTGTATATTTTAAGGGAAATTTAATCCATATGTTTCTGATTCGTTTACACGGAAATCATTAAGATGTTTTCTAGGAGAAATTTGATGTGCAAGAAGGCTTATGAACATTTTTAAAAACCTATGTTTAAAATTTCTTTCTTTTTTGTTTCTTTTCCCTTTGTGTGTGTGTGTGCATGTGAGAGAGAGAGAGAGAGAGAGGGGGGGGGGGGGGGGGGGGGAGGGAGGGAGGGAGAGAGAAAGAGAGAAAGTGACTCCAGGCTGTCAGAAACAAATATGGACTCCTAAATTGTTTGTTTTCTCCTTGGAATTCAGAGCTGAACATTTGGAGTAGGCTAGACTCCTGATTTTACATCTGTTTCCAGCACCAACTGTATGTGATGGTCCTATGGCCGTGAGTCATGATGAGAGCATCAGACATACACTACACACAGTGCTTCATTCGCGAGAAGGACAGTTAGATCCTTCACCATCACGTGGCCTTTTGGTATCTGCAGTCCCCTGCAGGCCAAATGAATGTCCCCAACCCCGTGTCATCAGTGCAAGCATGACAAGAGCGTTTGGCCACATAAACAGAAGATAATGCTACTGAAGTAACCCCACAGTTGTCATTCAAAAGTATTCATTGTTTTTCTCTTCTGGTTTGGAAATTATATTTTTATGTCACAGAATAGCTATCTCTGTCTTAAAATTCACCATTTAGGTGGTGGCTGAGTTCAAGTTCTTCTGGCAGTTCCTTCAAAGTTCTGACTATGTGTGTGTGTGCATAGCACAAACAGGTCTGTGAAGATGTGTACATGTGTACACGTAGGTGGAGTCTGTCTAATCCCTGGTATCTTAGAAGTGATGTTAGTGAAAGAAGGATGTCCTTTAGCTCACTGTGCCCTCTCTTTAGGCTTATCAACACAGATGTTGCACTTGTTGAATGAACGAATGGAGTGAATGAGCTGATTACTTACTGAGAGGCATGTTCTGCACTGAGCATTTTAGCTGTAGTATCTCACCACTGTTCAGGGTGTTGCAGTCAGCAAGTAAGGATTGCCATCCTCCAGAACCTCCTGTGAGGTTTCCAAAACCAATCTCCCACACTCCGTTCTAGAGTCAGGTCTAGCATGTTAAATGGGGTGAAACTCAAATGTATGACTTTTGGTGCTGGTGGATGGTTTCCTGAAAAGCAAATGGGAAGGAGTTTATACCTCCCACCTAAGACTCTCTGAAACACTTTCCTGTCCCTTGGTTCCCTTTCACCCTGGTACTGACCTGTATAGTCTCCATCATCCCTGTCCTGGTTTGTTTCCAGGCTCTTTCCAGAACTATCAAGGAGGTGCTGGAGCGTGGCAGGCTTGGACTTGCTTCGAACTTCTGTGA
Organism: Oryx dammah; assembly: GCF_014754425.2. Taxonomy (NCBI): domain Eukaryota; kingdom Metazoa; phylum Chordata; class Mammalia; order Artiodactyla; family Bovidae; genus Oryx; species Oryx dammah. The sequence continues at coordinate 14,032,269 of NW_024070193.1, forward strand.
GTGCCTGTTCAGTGGACTGGGGAAAAGCATTTCATGCTCTGAGCCTGTCTCCCATCTGTAAGGTGTGAACAGTCTTCTTGGGCATTAGAGGAGGTAATGGTATAGGCACAGCACAGCACCTGGACCTTGGGACACTTGATTGGTACACACTAACTTCTTACTCCAAACTATCTCCAGCTCCCTGCTCCCAGAGGGAGAGGGGTGGAATTTCCATGTGGCTCTGCCCAAGCCAGGTACACACATGCCCTTCCCTTCAGCAGTGTTTGTAGGAAGAAATGCAAACATTCACAAACAGATGCTGGTTCCTGCCGTCTTTCACTGGCCTCCCTTTTCTTCCTCCTCTGGTTCATGAGACCAGGACTTGACTTCTTGAATGCCTACCTCTGGGCCCTGCCATCATGATGGTGTGATCACTTACCTAGAACCAGACATCCTGGAGTGTGAAGTCAAGTGGGCATTAGGAAGCATCACTATGAACAAAGCTAGTGGAGGTGATGAAATTCCAGCTGAGCTACTTCTAATGCTATAAGTTGATGCTATGAAAGTGCTACACTCAATATGCCAGCAAATTTTGAAAACTCAGCAGTGGCCACAGGACTGGAAAAGGTCAGTTTTCATTCCAATCCCAAAGAAAAACAATGCCAAAGCTTGTTCAAACTACCACACAATTGCACTCATCTCAAAGTAATGCTGAAAATTCTCCAAGCGAGGATTCAGCAGTACGTGAACCAAGAACTTCCAGACATTTAAGCTGGACTTAGAAAAGGCAGAGGAACCAGAGATCAAATTGCAAACATGCTCTGGATCATAGAAAAAGCAAGAGAACTCCAGGAGAACATCTACTTCTGATTTATTAACTATGCCAAAGCCTTTGACTATGTGGATTACAACAGACTGTGGCAAATGCTTCAAGAGATGGGTATACAAGGCCACCTTACCTGCTTCCTGAGAAATCTGTATGCAAGTCAAGAAGCAACAGTTAGAACCAAACATGGAACAACAGACTGGTTCCAAATTGGGGAAAGAGTATGTCAAGACTGTATATTGTTATCCTGCTTATTTAGCATACATATAGATTACATCATGTGAAATGGATGGATGGATGAAGCACAAGCTGGAATCAAGATTGCCAGCAGAAATATCATTAACCTCAAATATGCAGATGATAACTACCCTTATGGTAGAAAGCAACAAAGAACTAAAGAACCTCTTGAAGAGAGTGAAAAAACTGGTTTAAGACTCAACATCCAAAAACTGAAAGTCATGGAATCTGGTCCCATCACTTCATGGCAAATAGATGGGGAAACAATGGAAAGAGTGACAGATTTTATTTTCTTGGGCTCCAAAATCACTGCAGATTGTGACTGCAGCCATGAAGTTAAAAGATGCTTCCTCTTTGAAAGAAAAGCTATGACCAACCTAGATAGCATATTATAAAGCAGAGACATTACTTTGCTGGTAAAGGTCTGTCTAGTCAAAGCTATGGTTTCTCCAGTAGTCATGTATGGATGTGAGAGTTGGACCATAAAAAGCTGAGCGCCAAGAATTGATGCTTTGAATTGTGGTGTTGAAGAAGATTCTTGAGAGTCCCTTGGACTGCAAGGAGATCAAGCCACTCCATCCCAAATGAAATCAGTCCTGAATATTCATTGGAAGGACTGATGCTGAAGCTGAAGTTCCAATACTTTGACTACCTGATGCAAATAACTGACTCATTGGAAAAGACCCTGATGCTGGGAAAGGTTGAAGGCAGGAGAAGGGGATGACATAGGATGAGATGGTTAGATGTCATCACAGACTCAATGGACGTGAGTTTGAGCAAGCTGTGGGAGTTGGTGATGGACCAGAAAACCTGGTGTGCTGCAGTCCATGGGGTCACAAAGAGTGGGACACAACAGAGTGACTGAGTTGAACTGAACTGGACCCTTCCCTCTCCCACACCTGCTCTCCTCATGCAGAGGTAGGCTTACCCTTTCCTGACATCTTAGCTTCTTGGAGCCTGGTCTTGCCCTCTGGCCTCAGCCTTTTTCTCCAGAAGAGTCACCTGTCCTTCTCTGTCCCCTGGTGTAGTGGTTTCCTTTCCCTTGGAGAGAGGGGACTTGAAGGCAGAGGCTGTGCTTTCTTTATCTCCTTTGGAACTTCGCAGAAGGAATGGAATAGAAAAAAATTTCCACAGATGTTTCTTGAACTGAGTCCTGCTTTACTCCATGAGTACCTTAGTCGTGCTCTACTGTAGGTTATCATGAACAGATTGCTGATTTTTTTCTGGTTTTGATTTCTCAATTCTATTTCTATTTGAATTTTATTTGGGGGGATGGGGTTCCTTTCGAAGATAATAGTCTTACATGTATGTCTAATATGATAATATTACTCTAAGGATCTTTTAGTATGTTTTTATTTTTTAGTGTCTTTTCTTTCAGAATAATAGAAATCAGGATAAAGTGAAGTCACTCACTTGTCTCCAACTCTTTGTGACCTCATGGACTATACAGTCCATTAAATTCTCCAGGTCAGAATACTGGAGTGGGTAGTTGTTCCCTTCTCCATGGGATCTTCCCAACCCAGGGATCGAACCCAGGTTTCCTGCATTGCAGGCAAATTCTTTACCAGCTGAGCCACCAAGGAAGTGTAAGAATACTGTAGTGGGTAGCCTGTCCCTTCTCGTGGGGATCTTCCCAACCCAGGAATGGAACCAGAGTCTCCTGCATTGCAGGAAGATTCTTTACCAGCTGAACTACTACCAGGGAAGCCCATAAATCAGGCTGGAGGCTTGCAGTTGGTAGAAGCTGATTCTAGGCTTTGTTGTTGTTTGATCTCTTAGTTGTGTCCAACACTTTGCGACCCCATGAACGGCAGCAAGCCAGGCTTCCCTGTCTTTCACTCTCTCCTGGAGTTTGTTCAGACTCGTGTCCATTGAGTTGGTGATGCCATCCAACCATCTCATCCTCTATTGCTCCCTTCTCCTCCTGCCTTAATCTTTCTGAACATTAAGGTCTTTTCCTTAACATATTGTTGACTCTTCGCATCAGATGACCCAAAGTATTGGAGATTCAACTTCTGCATCCATCCTAATGAATATTCAGGGTTGATATACTTTAGGATTCACTGGTTTGATCCCCTTGCTGAGTCTAGGCTAGAAGAATTCTAAAATGAGGGACCAGAGCAATAAAAGATAACGTAGAAGTAGAAATGATGAGTAACAGTGTTTTGTTCTGTTTTGTTTTCCAACCTGGTGTCTTGTCGACATCTGTGAAATGTCACAGTAAATAGCAGAGAGTCAGAGTTTGTAGGCAATTTATTATTCTTTTCCTGTTTGATAACTTAGAGGAAATTGAAGGTCATTCCCATGCTAATATCACACGTAGGCACTTCCTTTCTGATCTGTATTTTGATTGGGAGGGAGGGACCATCTTCAGCACTCTGGAAATGACAGTTGTGAATGTTGCAGCCTGGACTGACAGTCAGATGTGTTCCAGTGGGGAAAATAGTTAAGAACTGTTATACCATAGGTCCCTGAGAATAAGAAAGGGATTGCTTTGCTGAGGGGATGCAGGTAGGGCTTCACCATTCTGGGCAAATGGGAGACTTGCAGACAGTCCTGCATTTGACCCCAGGCCTCCTCGCAGCTCTTTGCTGGGTGTGCGGGGTTGGTGGGGGGCTTGTTCAAGGGCCTGGAGTCTGAGTGTGAGTGTGGTATGTGCTTGTTGCCTTAATGCTGACCCTTACAGCCACAAGGGCTTAGGCTTTGCTGTTGCTCATCTGTTAAGCAGCCATTATGGTGTTGTTATGGTAGCAACTATCTATAGGGTTTATGAGAATGAAATGAAATGATATGTATTAAATCTTTAGCCCTGTGGGTAATGTGTGGTAAGAGCTTACCAAGAGCTACCTTTGTTAGTCCTGTTATAAGTGAAAAGCCCACAATGGCATAGACTATGCCTGGGAGTATCTATGATAATGAACAAAGTTAACATTCTTTTTCCTCTTGCATGTTGGAAACTCTTTTTATCACTGGAGTTGTACACCAAGAAACTCCACGAACAGAAAGTTGTGTGGAGCCAGAGTTGCTTGGGCATGGGAAGCCCATGAATGTCTTCTGCAGGCAGCCAATCCCTGATATCTTCACCGTGTTCATCATGATTGGAATGAGATGGGGACAGCTCTTTGTGTTCATGCCCTGCTGCTCGGCTGCTGAGATCCTTGGTGGTGGTGTCAGTTAAATGCCTTAGTGTTTAAAATAGCACTCTTTGCTTTCCTTCTGTTTGAGACCCAGGGCTCTCAGAAGTGTCTGAGGGCCTCAGCTTAGCTGTTTGGTGAGCCCCTTCTTGTAGGGGAGAGGGGGAGTAAAGGAAATCTTCCTTTGCACTTCTCATTTTCTGTCCTCTCTTCCTAGCTCCAAGCTTATGGACTCTTCTATCCAGAACACACCAGACATTGTCCTTGGAGACACTCACTTGTGTATTAGTACACCTATATCCCTTTCTCTCAGTTTCCTTTCTCTAGGTAACACTTATGTGGTGTTTATGACTTGTAAGCACAGCATGATCTAATATAATACAATTCTACCTACAACTCAGTGAAGTAGAAACAATTATTATTCCAATTTTACAGATGAGAAAACTGAGGCTTAGAGACTTGCTTATCGTGATTCGTCTCATGAAACAGGAAAATCAGCACTGCATCCCCAACACTGACGTTGGCCCAGCCTGGATTCCTTGCTTGTTTAGACTGTCCTTCGTGGCACTACTGTATCCACTGCCCTGAGGCTGTGCCTAAATGTGCAGACAGCTGTGTCAGACCTGCTTACACACACACTTCTTATGTGAGACAAATGGAAAGCCCTGTTTTCGCCAAACGGTGCTATTTTCTTCCCACTGTGTGAAAATCTATCATAAATGAAAACTCATCTTATTTTGCATAAATTCTCAGTGTCTTCCCATGATCAGAATCAATGTTGCAGCAGGAAGTCTTTTTTAAAATATAAAGCAATTCTGCATCAGAACATCAATGCATCCCAATGGCTCATGTGTTGAGGATATTTCTGTCAGATATGAGGCAGTTCCACATTTAATCCTGCAGACCTGCAGTACCAAAATACATAAGAGAGCAGTGAGTAAGGAGATAGAGGTTCAACATGCAAAATAGGCTCTTTGCCTCAGCAAGATGGTCCCTGCAGTAGGTTTAGGAGAAGTGAATTCTTCCCCTGTAGGTACTAGACTGGCATTCACAGAGTTGGATTCTAGGGACACCACTATCATGTATTTATTTAATAGATGTTCATAGAGCACTTCTGGTGTTGCAGATATTAGGCATTATGGGTGGTGATGAATGTTCAGACACTGCCCATGCTCTCGTGATGTTTATAGACCAGCAGGAAGACAGATGGGGACCAATCACACCACTGAGCATTTAATGCAACCAGAAGGAATGAAGTGGAGGGGGCTGTGGTCCAGTGAGAATATATTCCAGAGTATCTCAGCCTGGGCCAGGGGTGAACCAGGTGTGAGGGACGGCCATGGTCAGAGGATGTTTTCCTGAGGAAGATGAGCTTGTCTGATACCTGAGGAAGGGTAGGAAATAATTTGGCCTAGAGCTGGGGCAAGGCTGGGAATATCATGCAATGAGATCACATTGCACAGGATGTAGGTAAGCAGTCCTTGAAAAAATGTTTTAGAATGAAATAAAGGAAGGAGGTGCTATGTAAAATCTGTCACTCTTGACAGTCCATGGTGTCCATGAGATATTCAAGAAGCTGGAGTTTCTATCAGAGAGAAAGCTGTTTAATAGTATGAGACAGCTTTCCCCAAACTTATTTGATTAGGGTGTCCTTTTATCTTAGAAGAGCCACTAACATTTCAGAAGGCGTTATTGTTTCTGGGACCCAAAAACTCAGAACCGTAGTTCCATGTGTTCAGGTGATAGGGCTCCAAGATATGCCGGTACGTGACAGAGGAAAAGGTGAGGATGAAAAAGAAAATACATAGTGACTGCATGAGTGTGTGTGTGTTTGAAGGGTACACATAAATGGTTGAATATACTGATCACTTCTAGAGCGATATACAGGAAATTGAAGTGCCGACTTTCCGCTTTCTACCCTTCTGTTCAGTTTGAATGTAGTGCAACAAATGTGTTGATTTTTTTAGGAATTAAAAGAACAAAAGAACTTGATTTACAAAAGCTACTTATCTAAAGTGCTTTCCAGGCACACATCTATTCAGTGAAAGGGAGCACATCTATGTGTTCACTGCTGATGGCCTTCCAGCTGTTAGTCCTTTCAGTGTGTTGAGGATGTGGCTGACAGTGGTTTTGTTGAAGGTGGAGGACCATGGAGAAAGTGGACACTGTCTTCATTGGAGATGGTATTTAGTGTCATCTATCCTTATGGTGGCAGCAGTTATTTTCATACAAATGATGTTTGCCTGGGAAAAGAGAATCTTGTTTCCTTGTAAAGGGATTCCATGATGCTCCAATCAGCTGCTGTTGGGTATCAAGACATGGGGAAGCCCTACCTCAACTATGGAGAATATTCTGTGCTTGGATAAGAGTATGTCACTGCTTCCTAGAGTCACACTGAAAACCATGACTAGAAGTTAGGTTTTCTAGTCTCCAGCCAAAGGCAGGCGGCCAGGTATTTTTTGCTGTGCTCTCATTGGCAGTCTCAGGTACCTTGCCAGGGGGTTTTGATGAAGCAGCTGTTCCTGAGCCTCACTGGACCCTCTGGAGGTGAGGGGCTGTTTGACGGAGGCCCAAGGCTAAAGCATCTGGTCCCTTCTGCTCTGCCCTCTGTTTCAGGCCCCCTCTTTATGCCTGGCTCATCTCCAGCACATAAAGAGTGGCTGGCAATGCAGGGTCTATGCGGATGGGATACTCACTCACCAGTGTGTCTCTGCTCAGGGCTTACCGCTTCCTCCATGTGCCTGCTTGTGAATCCGGTGACACGCAGAATTTCATGGCTCAGTTATTACGGTAGATTTCTAGTAGGAACAACATGTTTAGTTTGTTTTCCAAAATGTCATTCTCTGCACAATGTGGGCAGCTCCATTTTGTTATCTCCAAAGGGCCAGCATCATCATTCCCCCTCCGTTCTGAAGGAGGAGTGTCACTTTTGAGCATGCTGACTTTCTCTCTTGCCCCTCACCCTTTACCCCATAGCAGAGGGACAGCCCCTGAGTGGCCTCTGCCTCAACAGCTACTCCTGCGTTGCCTCATGCCTACATTGGTGGGCATCTTCCTAGCTCCATATGCAGATAAATGCAACACACTGTGACTTTATCTTCTGGCAGGTGGATTAATAAACATCTCAGAGAGACTTGGGGCTTCCCTGATAGCTCAGCTGGTAAAGAATCTGCCTGCAATGCAGGAGACCCTAGTTTGATTTTTGAGTTGGGAAGTTTCCCTGGAGAAGGGATAGGCTACCCACTCCAGTAATCTTGGGCTTTCCTGCTGGCTCAGACTGTAAAGAATCTGCCTGCAATGCGGGAGACCTGGGTTCAATCCCTGGGTTGGGAAGATCCTCTGGAGAAGGGCATGGCAACCCACTCCAATATTCTTGCCTGGAGAATCCCCATGGACAGAGAAGCCTGGCAGGCTACAGTCCGTGTGGTCGCAGAGTCAGACACGACTGAGCGACTAAACACACACACACACACACACACACACACTCTCTCTCTCTCCCTCTCTCTCTCTCTCTCTGAAGGCATAGAACTCTACATCGTGAAACTCAGACTGGAGTTAAAAGTCTTCTGGCTCCAAATCTGTGGTTTTCCCACTAGAGCTTTAAAGCAGAGCCTCCACAGTGGAATCCAAGTGGGGTCGTCTTCCCTTGGGTCTACTTTATTCACCATCCAGTGATGGGTGCCAGGAAGTTGGACCATTTTGTCCTTCAGAGACTTTTCTGGGCTGGGTTTTTATGTATTCACTGACATCAAAGGCAAAGTGAAAGAGGGGAAATAGTAGACCAAGTGCCTCAGGAACCCAGTTGAAGAGGTGTCTGTAATGGGCCGGCAGTGGTAAGATAGTGGGAAGGTTTTCTCAGCTGGTGCTGGAGCCTCGAGGAAAGACGGGCCTGGCTGAGCCCGCCCTCCTAAAGTGTGCACAGAATTGGGTGGTGGTGGTTTGCTTTTTGTTAAACCAGACTTTAAAGACTGACTAGAGACTTTTCTCAGTAAGGCTTTACAGTGCTCTGGAATGTTCTCTTGGATTTAAAAATAGGTTGTCATAGTAGTTTTGTTGTCTCTTTTAAAAAAGCTTGTCTCTGCAGTTTTCTCTGTTTTGTTGTTAGTATCTGTCTCAAGATCCTTCCCTGTTAGTCACTCATCAGGGGAATATCTCTCTTTTGAGACATAATATCCCTATATATTAATTTATAAGGATTTTATTCTTTTCCTGTTTGCCAGTTTATTCTCCTTTCAAAGGAGATTTGGAGTGGGTATACTGAAGGTAGCCAGATCAACTTTGTTCCCACCCGCACATCAGGCCAGATAGTCTTTTCTTCCTTTGTCCTTCTTGCTCTACCCTCTTGTGCATGGAGTCCACCAAACAGCTGAGTGATATTCATATTCTTTCATCCTAAAAGCACTGTTTTTTTTTTTTTAGTATACTTTGGGGCTACCATATTGAATGAAAAGAAGGATACTAAAGAATAGAACTGTCAGTTTTATGAGTAAGAAACACTAAACTCACAGAGAAGCTTCATTGTGTTCACTTTTTTTGAGGCAAAAACCCAGAAGATATTAACATAAAATCCACTGAGACATTCATGTCTCTGAAAGGATAACAGTAGTTAATTAGAACAGCAGCCGTTGTGTTTGCACTTAAAAACGCTGGGGAGGTGTAGTGGTGAGTGCTTCATCTGCACTGGCTCCCTGTATGCCCTCAGCAACCCCATGAGCAGGAGACAGTCAAATCTGGTGGGTCAGTGGATGGGCTCTGAAACCAGACAGCCTGAGTTAGAATCAGTGCCACCACTCAGCTGTGTGTGGTTTCAGGCAAAATACTTAGCCACTTCGTGTCTCAGGGGAGAATAACTGTACCCAACTCAACAGGTTGAGTTTGGAGAAGGGTGCTTGATTAGAGAGAGACAGATACTTTGGCATAGAGAAGGCTCATAAAGTCTTAGTCACCATTATTTCCATTGCTCACCCATTTTGTTGATGAGGAAACTGAGGCTCAGGGAGATTAAGTTACTCATCCAAGTCTGAATTCAGACCCAGGTCTGCCTGATTCCCATGACAGTTGCCTTACTAATGAGCAACGAGAGCCTCCCAGGAGACGGGTCCTGGGAGAAGCCAAGCACCCAGACTGTTTCTCATTTACTGTGAGGGTCAGCCTGATTATAACCTGATTAGAAAGTCTCCATGGCTAGTTCTTAATGGCAGTTCCTGCTGCCCGGACCATCCTCCAGCTAGGAAGCATTGGCGTGGCTAAATCAGGGGCTGAAATATTGAAACAATGCGTTTCCTTGATGAATAGCCAGTTCTCCAAGGCCCCCTCCCCAGTGCCCCTTGTCCACCCCAGTATCTCCTCACGACTAAGAGTTTGGCGTTGTAGGTGGGTCCTACTGGGCAGCTGAGTTTGGTGTGCATAATAGCTGCTCAGCATGTGCCATATCGGCTGTAGACCCTAAGAACTGCCTAGTGGTGCATCCTGTTGGCTATAACCTAGCAAGGCTACTGACAGTGACCTCAGAGTGGGTAACTGCGTCTGTCCCCTGATGGTCGGATTCTTCTCTGAGCTGAATCCTGAGAACCTCACACTGGGCACAGGCTTTCTGTCTTCTCACTGCTGATTCACTCCATGGCCTCAGCTCTGCATTTCTCCAGCTCTGCCACTCTAGGTCTGCACACTTTGGGAGCTGGCTGAGGAGACCTTCCGGGGCTTTCTTATGGCCAGTGGGCCAGGACCCCACTTGGCCCAGGAATGAGCATAGGGTTGCCCCAGACATCTTAGCAGAGAGCAATGAAGATGGCTGTGTACACCCCAGTCTTGTATCCCTCAGAATCCTTGGGGTTCTCATTTTGGGGGAGGGAGGGTAGAAATTCCTGACATCCTTCTAACAAAACACAATAGGCTTCCATGCTTGTCCTGGGTAGAATCTTTTTAGGAAGTAACTGGCTCTGTGGAGACTTGTTTTAAACCAAGGTGGGTGAGGTTGGGAATGGTGTAGACTCTCACTGCCCAGTGTAGAGGCAGGACTAAGGCTGAGGGGTATCCCTGGGGATTTTGAGTGAAAGCTTGGGGTCTAGTCCCCATCACTTCACCTGCTGACTGTCAGACTGATCCAGTCCGTTCACCTCTGGGAGAACTAGTTATCTTCTGTCAGGTCTGGGATCCCAGTGGCAGGATGGGAGAAGCTACCTGGGAAGATGGGGAGGAACAGAGAAGAATGGTGGAGTGGGGCAAGGAAAAGACTGATGGAGGGAAGGTGAGAGAGAGAGTGGGTGGGGACAGAGGAGGGAGGGCCAGAAGGGAAGAGGGGAGCAGGGCAGGGAGGGACTCCTCTGGGCCTCAGCCACTGGCCAGTCCCTTCTGTGGCTGGTAATACTGATAACCTGACTCCAGAAACACTCTCTGCTGATCCTGACACATTTCCTTGTAGAGTTTTGGATTTATTTCCTCCTGTACCTCATTCTAAGGAGTTCACTGAAAAAGATTTGACCAGAAGCTGTTTCAGCTGTCAAATTAGGAAATATCTTTTGATACCTTTTCACCTTTTTTTCCCCCTCCCTCCCAAGTCTCACTTGAGTTAATTAAAAAGGAAGCAGGACTGGGAATTTGGTGGTTCTTCTTCTTATTTTATTTTATTTTTTTACTTATATAGGAAAAGCCATCTTTATCTTTCACATTCAGAATCACATAAAATATTTGAAAATGACATTTATTAGCTGATGTGAGGAATTAACAAGTATGTTGTCACTTGAGCAAAGAAAACGACTTGGGGGATGAGAGTGGAAAACTAATGAACCTTCATAGATGTGGGGCCCCTAATGCTGCCTTCACAGAAGACAGGGTGACAAGTGGCTCCCCGAGTGTTTGCATGGGGACCTCTGCATGCTAGCTTTCATTGCAGGATGAGTGGTGAGAAAGAGATACCAGCACAATCTGCAGTGTGTCTGTTGTGATGGTGAGTTGTTGCACACTCACCAAGTTCAGTACTAAAGAAAAGTGGTCCTCAGGGACCGGGTAATAAATTAGAGGGCCATCTCCAGGACTCTTGCCAAGGAAGGAGCACTCTGCACAGAGATGGGACTGAACCTGGCCTACCTTTAGCCCAGATACGATCAGACGGATACTTCCCTTCATCTGCCAGGATCTCAGTGTGCTCTTGTTCATACATACCGGCATTTGGAAGGCAGGCATGAACACGGAATCAAAATTTTCATGGAATCAAAGTCTAAAGAGCAGCAGAACCACACCAGAGCAACTTGCGGATGAAGAAGTCAGACGTTTGAACAGTGGGAGTCTGCTCTGAGCTCTAGCCCCTTTTCAAACAACTCGGCAGCAGAGATAATATGCTTTCCCCATTTTAAGTGTCCCTGTTTCTTAATAAACAGCTTAGTCATAGGAGGCATGCAATACACTTTCAGGTTGTGCCAGAAAGAGCTTTATCTTCCATTTCCAGGCCTGTGGCATATGTTTCTCTATAATGGATGGCCAAGCTAGGAAGAATTGTTTCAAAGATACTCTGTCTCTGAAGGCATGTGGTTTATACTAGCTTAGCTGACAGAAATCGAAGTCAAAGGATAAAGACCATGATCTTATTTTAAAGGGGGAGTGAAAATTAACTTCACTGGTGAGAAGTGCAACCATGTGCTGGCATTGAATGGCTTAAATGAAGGCCACTGTGGGCTTGTCCAGCCTCAGATGGAGGTGCAGAGACACCTGGGGCCAGGGACGTGCCAGCCAAAAAGTAAAGCAAAGATTTTGAACACACCTATAATGTTTTGGCGTGTCAGAATTGAAAATTAAAACACCAAGATGGGAGACTACAGTATTGTGGAAGTTGAAATGATGAAGTGGTAAGGAGGCTGGGGCTGGGTTCTTAAAAATAGGTGAAATTCCTCTTTTTTTAAAATATTTCCTTAGTGCATGTATTTCTAGGTTTTTTTTTTTTTTTTTTTTTTTGGCTGGGAAGGGGGCACAAAGAATAGTGACTTTATTTGTAAAGCTAGCAATCTAAGATATGTTATCACATCCTTTCTCCACATACTCAACTCCATTGTGTTAAGTAGTTATGATGTACTTACTCTTTTATAAGACAGTTGAAGACATCAAACATAATCTCTTGGCAGAAACTGATAGGAACCTCAAAACAGTCATTCAACTTTTTTTTTTTAATAACAGAACTCCATTCTTTCCATAAGCATTTTGTCACCAGCTATAAGATTTTATATCCCAGAATTCCTTGAAGCTAGATAGGTCTCCATGACTTAGTTCTAGCCAAGGAGCTCTAAATAAAGATGTATGATATATTCATAAAGCACATTAGAAGATCTGGATGTTGCCTTCTTTTTCTACATTCTCCAACTTACTGCCTAGAAATCAAAAATAATTGTAGTGACTTTTATGCTAAAAGGCAGGCACTTTTGGGCCAAGTAAAAAGGGATGAAAAAGACTCATTGCATGTCCTGATAAAATATTATTTGGGGTCTTTATCAAATGTTGTTTCAATGGAGAGAGAAGAGTAGAAGCCTAGGTGATGTTCTTAATGGTCCGTAACCCTCCCATAGACGTCTAGGAAGACTAAGATGGTTTACGTGTCCAACAGTTGATATTAACATTTTAGAAGCACTTACTATGTACCAGGTGAATATACATCTCCTTAGTCTTCCCAGCAACCCTATGAGGATCAGCTCTGGTTTTAATCCCCATTTTGTAGGTGAAGATTCTGGAGATGGCATGTAGAAGAGGGAATCTTTGTACACTGTTGGTGGGAATGTATTAATAAATTGGTGCAGCTGTTATGGAAAACACTTTTGGAGGTTCCATAAAAAACTAAAAATAGAGCTACCATATAATCCAACAATCTCACTTCTGAAAAAATGAATAGTCTAATTTGAAAAGATATGTGCACCCCAGTGTTCCTAGTAACACTTCACAATATCCAAGATGTGAAAACAACCCAAATACCCATCAACAGATTATTGGCTTAAGACATATATGTATGTACACAACAGGGATATTACTAAGCCATGAAAAAGAATGAAAAAGTTGCCATTTGCAACAATGTGGATGGTCCCAGCAAATATTATATTTAGTGAAGTAAGTCAGAGAAAGACAAATGTTACATGATATCACTTACATGTGGAATCTAAAAATAATGCAAATAAATCTATATGCAAAAAGAAACAGACTCACAGCCCTAGAAAACCAACTTATGGTTACCAAAGGGGAGAGGTAGAAAGGTAGGAAAAAAACAGGAAATGGGGTTAACAGATACAAACTACTATACATAAAATTGATAAGCAACAAGGATTTACTGTAAAGCACAGGAAATTATATTCAGCATCTTGTAATAACCTATAATGGAGTGTAATCTGAAAATAAAAACTGAATCACAAAATAAAGAATGAAGCTCAGAAACATAGAGCAAATTTCCAGGGTTGCACAACCCCATGATGTACTCACTCTATGTATTATTGCCTGAATGTACAATTCTTTGTGGGAAATGGACACCTGGAAAATTGTTCTGTGTTGATTGAGCTGAGAACAGGATAGATGTGTGTCCTTTTATGGTCCATCTCTCAGACACAGATGCTAGCACTGCCTCGATGGGCCCAGGTAGGCTTAACCAGTCAGAGTATCCTTTCCTCCTGTGTATAATGCTGAGGGGATAGAGCCCCTTTTGTTTATATAAAATAGCATTCATGATATCAGAATTAAAACCCTTGAAAGTGTACAGAAGAGAGAGGCTGGCAGCTGCAGTGGTTTCAAGATGTTGTTTGTTCTGCTTTGTGTTCTTGTCAAGGATGGATTATCAGAAGCTATGGAAACAGATGACATGCTCTAGTTATTGGTCTGATTCTGATTTTTCTACTCTGTATCTTCCAGAAGATTTTTACATACCTGCTTGTGGTAGATTATCATCTCTGCATACCCACTGGGATAAACCTGGGCTGGGACTTCCAGTGCTTCAGAATTAAGGGTACACTTGGCCCAACTGCCTCTTGGACAAAGGTGATAGGGGTATATGATAAAAGGATATCATATACCCCTTTAAGTGGCAAAGTGAAAAACCCGACTTAATAAAAAAAAAATGGAAGTGGTTCATCATTCTTCAGTCTCATTTGGAGCTGCTTCTGTAGCCTCAAAAGAATCCACGCCCCCCCAACCCCTGCAAGCAAAACTTCTGATTACTGCTGGCCTTTGTCAACTTTGACTCAAATAAGCTTGTCTCTGAGCATGGCAGTGAGAGTCAGGCTCTGGAAATGTCATTCAGAGGAAGACAGCATCACTTGCTATGCTGCAAAATTCAAAGGAAGCAAAGTTGAGTGCATTTCTGTGAAGTCAAAGGTGGGAATGTCAGATGTCATCATTCAAATGCATGCAGAAGGGTTGGCTAGTCACTGAGAAAAAACCTTAAATTGCTGAGGTAGAACCCTGTCAAGGAGCACTTTGAGGCAGAGGAGATGATATTAGAAATTTGCAACATTGGCAAATGTACAAAAGGGAATTTTGGTTCACTTGTTTGATATGTTGTCTCTGTCAATTTTTCCTGTTGAAAGCTTAAAATCCTTCCACAGGATATCAGAATGCATGGAAATAGTGGACCCTGAGCTGCCTCCTTTGTTAGTCTGTTCTTGGGCTGCCAGTGCCCCTTCTCTCAGATGTAACCGTCTTGCCTCTCTGACCTCATTTTGTACTCCAGCCATCGTGTCCCTCCCAGTACAGGGTGGCCTGTTCCGTCACTTCTGTGAAGATACCCATTTTCTCCTTATGGTCTGTACAGAGTAGTCTCCCCTGCCTGGCATCTCCTCTGTGCTTTGTCCTGTCTGTCTACATCCCATCTACTTGCAAAGCCACTTCACCTCCTGTTGGGCTCAGCCATGTTCCTGAAAGCCTCCCTCATCCTGATGACCTCTCCTCAGAGAACTTGTATGGCTTGTTGGTGGATTCATGCAATCCAGGGCTTAAAGACTTTTCTCCTAATTTTTTTTGTTGTGATAAATATAAACATAACAAGAAATATATTATCTGAACTGTTTTCAGAGTGCAATTTAATGTTTAAGTATATTCATATTTTTTTCAACCCTATCACTGGTGTCACCTCTATGCACCTTCAGAAACACTTTTCATTTTGCAAAACTGAAACTCTTGACCTGTGAAACAACAACTTCCTATCTCCTCTCCTCCAAACCTGGCAACCACCTTTTAAAAAACTTTCTAAGCTTTTGAATACACTCAGTTACCTCATGTAGATGAAATTGTACAGTTTTTGTCTTTTAGTGGTGGACTATTTCATTTAGCAAAATGTCCTCAGGGTTCATCCACATTGTAGCATAATTCATAATTTCCTAACTTTTTTAAGGCTGGCTTTGTTACATTGCTCCTTGGAAGAAAAGTTATGACCAACCTAGATAGCATATTGAAAAGCAGATACATTACTTTGCCAACAAAGGTCCATCTAGTCAAAGCTATGGTTTTTCCATTAGTCATATATGGATGTGAGAGTTGGACTGTAAAGAAAGCTGAGCGCCGAAGAATTGATGCTTTTGAACTGTGGTGTTGGAGAAGACTCTTGAGAGTCCCTTGGACTGCAAGGATATCCAACTAGTCCATCCTAAAGGAGATCAGTCCTAGGTGTTCTTTGGAAGGAATGATGCTGAAGCTGAAGCTCCAATACTTGGCCACCTGATGTGAAGAACTGAGTCATTGGAAAAGACCCTGATGCTGGGAAAGATTGAGGGCAGGAGGAGAAGGGGACGACAGAAGATGAGATGGTTGGATGGCATCACCGACTCAATGGACAGGAATTTGAGTAAACTCTGGGAGTTGGCGATGGACAGGGAGACCTGGCGTGCTGCAGTCCACAGGGTCGTAAAGTCAGACATGACTGAGCAACTGAACTGACTGACTGAATGTTATATTGTTATGTATAGACCACATTTGTGTCATTCTGGTAGTACTGGTTCCTATCTAGATCATGTCATGGGTTGCTGCTGTGTGTTCTATAGAGCTCAGTGTTATGACCACACAAAAGAGATGCTGCATAAGAATGAACAGACGTATCAAGCTCAGGACATTGTAGTTCTAAGATATTAAGGAAGGAAGGACTGTGTTGTGTGTTGCTGGTCCACAAGTGGTTTGGAAAGGAAAAATGTGTGTGTGTTGTGTTTGTGTGTATCTCTGTAGGGAAAGTGTGAAGTTGTTAAAGCAGTGGGATAAACTGTTAGCAATGAGAGAATCTAGAAGTGAATACACGTATTCTTCATTCTCTCTTTATCCCTTCATCTTTTCTGTAGGCTTGAAAATGTTTCTAAATAAATGTTTTATTTCTACCTGCCACCAGTCCACCCACCCCCCATAAAAATAAGGCAAAATACTGTGGTCATTCTTGAGCCTTTTTTCCCTGTCACACCACAACCCATCACACAGGAAGTCTTTCTGCTCCCTTAGGAGATCATCCTGTCCTCCGTTCTCACTTCCTTGCCAGATCTGGCACCACCAGCCTGGTCCAAGCTGCCATCTTCTCTAATTGCCTCCTATCTAACTTATCTTCATGCTTCCATCTTTTTATTGGACAGTTTTTATCCATGTCTCAAAATGGCCAAGGGGTTCTTTTTAAAACACTTCTCCATTTATCACCTTCCAATAAAAAAATAAAACCGTATCAATCTAATCTGCCCTTCTGCCTACTGGGAATTCATCTTCCATGTTTTCTCTGCTCTTTCTTCACTGGTTGCTGTTCTGAAGCAGTGAAAGCTCATTACCACCTGGGATTCTTCCATGAGCTCCTCCCTTTGGATTCTGTTCATGGACTTTCCTCTCTTCATCCATTTCATTTGTTTGAATGTTACCTCCTCTGACCATATTCTTTTAGAAAATGATCCCTACTTCCTCTGTTATTCTCAGTTCTCTTCTGACTTTTTCATGGGAGAATGATAATTAAATTATTTTACACTGAACTGTCATCACTCCAAACGAATGTAAGTTCCAGGAAAGAGGGGCTTTTATTTATTTTCTACTGTGTCTTCATAACCTGAATAGTGGTTCTTATATTGTGGTCCCAGAATAGGAGCATCAATATCATGTGGGAACTTGTTAGAAATGCAGATTCTTGGGTTCTTCCCAGATCTGTTAAATCAGTTATATGGAGGTCAGGGAAAAGGAGCAGAAATCTGTATTTTACAAGTCCTCCAATTGACTCTGATGCATTTTGAAGTTTGAAAATCACAGCTTTCAAATTGTGCCTCACATAAAGTAAGTGCTAAGAAATATTTAAATAAATTAACAAATATCAGTGCCAATCTGTGTTATAATGTCTACTTTCTGTTACCTTCTTGGTTCAGAACCTTAAAATTTTATTCTATAAAACATTTTCATTATAACAATGTCATTGTTTTGATTTTGGACTTTGTGAGGATTCAGGATTAAAATACATGGTTTTATTCTCTCTGACATAGTTGCCAACTTTGTTTTATGCAGAAGCTAAAAGGTATATCCCACCTTGATTTACCTTTCTGGTAAGGTTGTTAGTAGGGAAACAAAATATTGATAGCTCCAAATTCTGAATAATTACAGAGGTATCACTTTGTGCTGCTATAAGTTTGTTGAACGAATATATGATGGCAGACTATGTTCTGAGCTGGTAAACTGACCCAAGTCAACGTTTATGTCAGGCCTCACTGCCCAGCTACCAGTAGAGGCAGGTGGACAGGTCACCTGCCAGGATTGTTGACTAATGTTTGCTGTGAACAAGACTTCTGCTGATCAATTTGTCTTTGTCAGCTCTGTACTCATTCTTGTCTGGAGAGCAGATGAAGTGGCTCCCAGGCAGAATGGCCAAAGTGAAGGCTATTTGTTGGAAAATTAGAAGTTTCAACTTACAGAGACTCTCTTAGAGATTTCATTGCTAAGAGCGATTTACACAGGAGTATTTATGGTTGTGCTTTATGTATTCCATCTAAAAACGTGGGCTTTCCACTGAATTACTCTAGACTAGAAAAAGACCCATGTGTCCTGCGTCTCCTGCATTTGCAGGTTGATTCTCTACCACTGAGCCATCCGAGAACCCTTTCTGATGAACAGTTTATGGTTGCTTTTCCAGGAACATCAGTATTGCTTATATTGTATTTTGAGAGAGAGAGGAGTGTGTGTGTGTGTGTGTGTGTGTGTGTGTGTGTGTGTGTGAGAGAGAGAGAGAGAGAGAGTGATGTGTGTGGGTGTGTGAACTTGGGGATTTGTGTGGTTTGAGGAGTGTGTGTGTGTGTGTGAGAGAGAGAGAGAGAGAGTGATGTGTGTGGGTGTGTGAAATGGTTTCTTTTGCTACTTGGGGATTTGTGTGGTTTGTACCCTGTTTCCCTATGAAGACTGTGTATCTCTTTGCCTTCCCTGAGCAAAAACTTCTCAATCCAAGATAACTTCCATGCAGTCACACAGGTAGGACAGTGCTTACATGGGTTAAGTGTGTGTGCATGCTTTGGATATTTCCAAAGCTTTATCTCTTTGAAATTGGTAAACTTGATCCTGGGGAAGGCAGCTTATGAGGGGGTCTCCTCATTTTGATTAAGATAATTGTGAAGAAAGAAATACATTAAACTGTGAGCCCAGTGAGATGAGGATTATTAGGGAATATACTCAGAGTTCACCAGTTCGTGGCCAGGCATCTCAGCACAAAACAACCTGCGAGAAGCCAGCTTCGCTGCAAGACTGAAAGAGATGAACGTCTATCAGTTGTACTCAGAAGGAGTGAAAGAGTGGCGCCTGGAAGCCCTATGGGTAGCAGTGAAATTACCACTGACTCAGTTTGCAGTCATCTTGGAAAGGACAAGCTGCTGTCTCTCCCCTGGTGAATTTCTGCCAAGCACAAATCCTGCAAGTGAACCTCATCTCTGTCTGTAATCAAGTGGCAGCTGGGCTGTTGAGCATGGCGATTGTCCCAGTTGTCCTTCTCACTTGGCTTGTGAGGCAGAGCTAGTCATGGCAGTTCTTGGAAATAATGACCTCATATAAGAATATCCAATTTAGTAGCAGCTTCAAGCTCCTGTTGCCTTCATGGGCAGAAGTGTTTGCGTTTCTCCTGTAGTCAACAGATTGTTTATGAGTACATTTTCACCTGGGGTAACAAACATTAGTGTACTGTGAAGCTGCTGCTGAGTTTTATCTATAATTCAAATACCAAAGGTAAGACAATATAATTTGAAGTTATCACTCCCAAGATACCAAGGGTGTTTTGAGTTTGTTTGATAGTATTTTAAGAAATTAAATGATCCTGGAAGTTCCATGATTGTCTAGTGGTTAGAATTCAGGACTTTCACTGCTGTGACTGGGGTTCAGTACATGGTCAGGGAATTGAGATCCTGTAAACTGCATGGTGTGGCCAAAAGAAGAGAAAGAAAAAGAGATTAAATGATCCTTTTCACCTACTCATGCTGTCTCATAAAAAGATAATGTGAAAAATTATCTAACAGGACTCCTAACCTAGTCATTGTCCAAAAAATATATGTTAAACAACTGAGTTGAAGAACATCTTAGTGGATTGAATAATGTTCCCTCAAGAATTCATGTCCACTTCAGACTGTGTGGCTTCAATTGGAAAGAGGATCTTGGCAGGATCTGGAGATGAGATTGTATTGGATTTTAGGGTGGGTCCTAAATCCAGTGACTAGTATCTTAAGAAGAGAACAGGTACACAGAGACAAACATAGAGGAGGGTATTTATATAAATACCAAAATAGAGATTGGAGTTATGCTTAGACAGGCCACGGAATGCCAGGGATTGCCAGTAATCACTAGATCATGTTAATAGAAGAAGGACGTGGGGCCGTTTCTCACTTGGAGCCTCCAGAAGAAACCAGCCTTGCTGACACCTTGATTTTGTACTTCTGGTCCCCAGAAGAGTGAGAGAAGTCATTTCTGTTGTGTTAAGCTGCTCAGTTGGAGGATTTTGTTATGGGAGCTGTATTAAGCAACAGACTAATCAGGGCTTCTCTGAGTCCTGATAGACAGTTTCCTGCAGGACTGCAGGGGAGGTGGAAGGTATCCACATCATGAAAGATGGAGAAAACCTGAGGAGGGAGCTGTGTGGATTAGAGGACACTCAAGAGACTGGATGGACTTCCCTGTTGGCTCAAGCGGCAAAGAATCCGCCTGCAATGCAGGATACACAAGAGACTTGGGTTTCATCCCTGGGTTGAGAAGATCCCTTGGAGGAAGGCATGGAAACCCACTCCAGTATTCTTGCTTGGAAAATCCCATGGAAAGAGGAGACTGGTGGGCTAATGTCCGTGGGGTCGCCAAGAGTTGGATGTGACTGAGCACCTTATGTGAAGAGCTGACTCATTTGAAAAGACACTGATGCTGGGAAAGATTGAGGGCAGGAGGAGAAGGGGATGACAGAGGATGGGATGGTTGGATAGCATCACTGACTCAATGGACATGGGTTTGGGTGGCCTCCAGGAGTTGGTGATGGACAGAGAGGCCTGGCGTGCTGTGGTTCATGGGGTCACAAAGAGTCGGACATGACTGAGCGACTGAACTGAACTGAGCTGACCACACAAAGAGACAGGACAGCTGCTGGAATGTGTGGTCCTGGATTGGATCTGGTGCTGTGGATGGGATTTAAAGAAGATCTGTAGATGGGGTGCTAGTATTATACGAGGTGTGGTTTTGATTATTGGACTGTGGTTTAGTAAGAGGTTAACCTTTGGGGAAGTTGGGTGAAGTACATAAAGGGTATATGGGATTCTTTTTTTCCCACACTTTTTGCAAATGTTTTGAAGTCTGAAAGTATTTCATAATGAAAAGCTGAAACAATGATACTGTTTGTTTATAGGAAAAAGATGAGAGAGAAAGGTTTGGGGGGATCATTTTGGACATGTCAAGAACAGTGAGCTGTTGAACTGGCTTATGCGTGTACATTTCTGTAGTGAAAAATAGGCTTTGCTTCTCTGTACACTGGCACTTTTCTTCTTACACTTGTGAGGAAGTTATTTATCTTAAAGCAAATCCCTCCAAAGACTCTAGGTATGGAAAATACCACTCAGGAAAACAGACTTCTTTACTTCTCCCCATTTTCAGTGGAATGCTGTCCTGCTATTACAGATGAGGGTGGTGTATATGTCTTGGTAAACTGATAAATGGAATAAAAAGGAAGGGTTTAAGTTGTGAATGCATACATACAACACAATTCAAGTTTATGCAAGCAAAATGTACAGAGAAGGGAATAGATGGCTTGAACATCAGAATGTCAGCAGTGGTTATGAACGGAATTAGAGTGGTTTCAGTTTTCTCTCTGATCATATGATTATTTCAAATATTGAGGATATTTTGTTAATTATGAGAAGTTATTTTTTAAGGGAAAGAATAAAACTGATTTCCATTCTCTCCCCCCAAGAAAATAGCTCTATATTTGGTCTAAGATGAAAAGCCCCAAGTGGAATCTTCTTACAGTATTCATTTATTATTACGCTCTCTCACCATCTAGAACCAAGGCTTGGGCTGTGTCACTGTTCTCAGAGGTGGCCAGCTTGACAGCAGAGCCTGTTTTGGTGGTCTAGTCAGAGTCTGAAATATCCAACTGAGGAATAGTCCTTGGCTCAAGACCTCAAGAATCTTTTTTTTTTTTTGAAATGCTGTCTGTATTTTGTTTATCAAAGGTCTTTCGTATGTTTCTCTTTGGCACAATTAAGTAGATTTTAGAATTTGTAGCTGTGGGTCTGTAATATATTCATCCCAAGATGCCTTTGTGCATCTGTTATGTATTTCCATATTGTTTTTGCTAATAGTTTTGGAGAGATTTTAAACATTTGAACCTTTTTTTTTCTCCTTTGTTTTAAAGACAGTGTCTGGAGAGAGTTAAGGACTCAGAAAGTTATTAATTTTTTTGTACTCCTAAGTGCCCTGTAGTCCACTACTTTCAAAACATAAGAGCCTATATTTTCTTGTATTTCTTTTCTTTCCTTTTCTTCTTATATAGACTGTATTATTCAGAATTGGATTGACCCGCTGGTAGGAATTTGTATTGATCTCATATGCTAATTAACTGTGTCTTATTCTTTATTCAATTGTGAGAGATAAGATCTCCATATATACGTGGTAAATACATAATATGTTTTAGAGAACAACTATTGAACAACTTGAAATTAAATTAAATATTTGCTTTGAATAACATGTCTTCTCTTAAATAATTCTATGTTTGATGATAAACTATTGTTCTGAAACAAACTTTATTATCCTCTCTTCACATCGTTTCTTATTCTTATTGTGGAGTCCACTCATTCATGACCTCACAGTGACCAGCTTGCCTTTTTTAAAAACATAGTTTTTTGATTGTGCTTAATCTTCGTTGCTGCACACAGGATTTCTCTAGTTGCGGGAAACAGGGGCTACTCTCCAGTTGCTGTGCTTGGGCTTCTTATCGTGGTGACTTCTCTTGTTGCAGACCACAGGCTCTAGGCACACGGGCTTCGGTGGTTTTAGCAATATAGTCTCAGTAGTGGCAGCTCGAGGGTTCTAGGGTGCGGGCTCAGTATTTGTGGCACAAAGGCTTAGTTGCTCCGTGGTTTGTGGAAACTTTCCGGACCAGTTATCAAATCCATATCCCCTACACTGGCAGATGGATTCTTATCCACTGTACCACCAGAGAAGTCTCAAAGTAGCCTTTTTTGTTTTGACCTTGTAAATTCTGACCTGGCATCATGGATGGTCCTTGCTTTGGGACATTCCATGTGTAACGTGACTTTCAGTTCTAACACATACTTTGTTATATTCTAACCATGTAAATGCTGTTGAAATAGCATCAGCTTTACATTTGCATTCCCTTTAATTTACATACAAAATAGAACCAAGCTATTTAACAATGATCAAACAGACCAAAGGGTGAAATCATGGTAGATTAAATAAGAAAGCTGAATTCTATTGTATTTGCATAGATGGCTTGTCTTTTTACCTTTTATACTAAAATTATAATCAAATATATTAGGACTCCAAAAAGTTACTGGAGTTTTGATTTACTCTACTTCTAGCAATTTAAAATGTTTTAAAACTATTTAATCAAACTGATTAAATAAACCACCATCGCTATATAAAAGTTTTAGCATCTTTATTGCTAGACCTTCCGGAATAAATATTTCCACAAATAAGAAAATAATAAAGTTTGGACAACTAAAATTTTTAAGAAAAGATTTTTCATGCTTTGACTTGAAAGCATGCTCTTATTAAAACAATTCCAACTAAAATATGTAAGTAGGTCTGTCCTTGAAAGCTTTGGAGATCAGCTTCCATTTCTGAAGACTGTCCTTGTCATACATCATTTTCGCAGCAGCTGGCTTTTTCCTTGGTGAAGTTTCTGTTAAATATGTATGGTCTGGTTGGTTTTATTTTAGTAGCGATAGCATTTTTTTCTTTTTCATTGTTATTTGTAGCATGTAATCTTCTGAACTTGATGCATTATTTCCCACAAAGCATTTCTTTCTCCTGTCTTTGATTTTTTTTTCCCTTGTATCTCAAGAGATCTATCATTTGCATTAAACTTTCCTTGATTAGCTTTCTTCTGTCCGCCATGTACCTTTAGAACACTGAACAAACTTTTTGTACCCTGGTGTGGTATGAAAATGCTTCACTTGGGGAATGATCCTGCCAGATTTAAATTATTTAACAGAATTAGTGATTGGTGAAATCCCAGGTCACATGATTTTGTGGCCTCTGTGATGACTCTTTGGGTGTTTGTGACCATATTGAAGACTTGGAGGAGATATGTCTGGTTTGGCACCCTGTCTTTCCTCTTCCTGCCAGTGCCACCCCGACTATCTTTCATGGCTGCTGCTGCTGTTGCTAAGTCTCTTCAGTCGTGTCCGACTCTGTGCGACCCCATAGACGGCAGCCCACCAGGCTTCCCTGTCCCTGGGATTCTCCAGGCAAGAACACTGGAGTGGGTTGCCATTTCCTTCTCCAATGCATGAAAATGAAAAATGAAAGTGAAGTTGCTCAGTCGTGTCCAACTCTTTCATGGCTGCTGGGCTTTAAATCAGACCCAAGACTTAGTGTGTTGAAGCAGATTTGATCAGTATGCCTCATTCTTCTCCAAGTTTTCTTTTTTTTTCCACTTTTTAACCTTTTAATATCTAGTGCACTTTATTATTTTTTTTAAATTAACTTTTTAGAGTATAGTTGCTTTACAATGCTGTGTTAGTTTCTACTGTACAGTGGAGAGAATCAACTGTATGTATACATATATCCCTCTCTTTTGTGTTTCCTTCCCATTTAGGTTGCCACAGAGCACTGAGCAGGGTTCTGTGAGCTATACAGTGGGTTCTCATCACTTACCTATTTTATATATAGTATCAATATTGTATGTATGTCCATCCCAATTCATCCCACTCCCCTTTTCCTTCGTGTTTTTGATTAGCTCAGGGATGGGCATACAGTGGTCAAAGTCAACTAAAGTAAGACATTTGAAAATCTCACATGCCACCTGTGAGTAGGGTGGGAAAATTGTTGATGATTTAAGTGCCCCAGCAATTCTCTGGCCCCATCAGAGGAAAGCTTGGAGATGCTGGGGCAAGGGCTGCAGGGTACAAGGCTAGGATGTGTGAGAAATAGGATCTGAGGATGGAGCCAGCCCAGTGAGATACAAAATAGAAAGACAGAAACCAGAACCTTTATGAAACCATTGACAATCTCTGGATGACCAACCTACCCTTGAAGCAGTTTCTACCCCTAAGCAGTTATATGGGGCAGAATTTTTAAAGGTATTTTAATTTGGCTATTTGGGTCCTTAAATTGGAGGGATTCCCAGCTTGAAGAAGTAGAGGATATATTGACATAATTACAGTAGAAACAGTCTTAAGTAGCATCCAGTTAAGCAATTTAGTGGATTAATTAATGTTCTCTGTTTCTCTTCCCATCAATAAATCACTTTGGCTGAACATTCACAGCTAGCCATCTGCTCCCGATACTCAAAAGGCCGTGGTTTTATATACAATGATTGGCTAAGTGTTAAAAGAAGGTGTTTGATGTATTGTTATAAAATGATTCCTGACCAATCCTTTTTGATTGTGCACATCATGATCACATCAGAGATCACACACACATACTTGCGCTTGCACACACACACACACACACACACACACACACACACAGTCACTGAGTTCCATTCCCTGTGGAATGGGATGGGTTATAAATGGAGTGTCTGTCCATTATGTCCTGTTGACAATATACTTACACTATTTATCTCTATTCATTAATAAAAATAGTTCCTCTCAAAAATGATCCAGTTTGGATAATTATATGCTCATGCTAGTTACAAATCATGAAATAGAGTTAAACCTACAGCCTTTGATTTTTTACAATCTTATGTGACAAGAGAAGGGCAGCATCAAGCACCCATCCCTGCCACTCAGGATCCAGTGTGTATTAGCCTCTGAAGATCCATAAAGTCATTTGGTCTCAATTAATTGGGCCCACTGCTGTTGTTCAGCAAGCCAAAAAAAATAAAATAAAATAAATAAAGTTGATACCAGCATTTGTGGGGTGAATGAGGTCTGGTGGAAAGATGGCTGGTACATCCTTGTTATTAATTCTTGGCCAGCATTGTTAGAAGCTGGCATTATTCCTAGTGGACATCATGCTCTTTGGGAGAAGTTTGAACTTCCAACGTTAGGGGCTGGGGTGGGAGTGAAGGGAGCTTATGACCTGAATATCTTCACATGAAATTGAGCATCAAAAGCAAATTCCTATAATGTTTTAGCCATATGAACCCAGTTCTCTGGTGCCATATCCATCAAAACCACCTTGGCATGAAATTGGCTTCTTCCACAGAACTCTTGAGGGGGTGGATCGTCCCTGCAGCCTGTCTGCAGAGAACATTGTCTGCGTCTTAGAGCATCTTTCTGCCCTTTCTCAGGCCTATTTCTGACTTCTTTTTATATACTTTTAGCAGTGTTAAGCTAGAAATGCCCTTGGTTATGTGATCACAACTATATTTTCTTATTCTTGGGGCTGAATGCCCTCAGGATTTTGTCAGTTTCAGAGCTAGAAGACATAGAGGATATATCATTTATATATATATATATTTAAAGAAAACCCACAGTTTTCTTTATACAAGAAATGTGTTCACAGGTCACCTGTCACCCTTTTGGTGTAGGTGCTGTTAAGGTTGGGGTGAGAGTTGCCTAGGCAGGAAGCTGGGAGGAGATGATGAGCATGGGCGCTTTGAGCCCCTGGAGCTACGTTTCCCCAGTCCCAGTCGTTCATGGGCCGTACTCTCATCTTCATCTGTTTCTGCCCAATGCCTGTCTGATTACTTAGTGCTTATCTTTAAATTGACTCTCTTTATTTTATCTAAATACATATAGCCTTGTTCCAAGTAATAATCTGCGTATCCATGGGTTTGATGTTTTCCTTAAAATTACTCTGATGTAACGAAATATACAAAGGCCAAAGTCTTTAAAGATTTGTTTGTCTTCTACCTGAAAGCACTTACCTGGGATGGCATATTGTGTGTGTGTGTGTGTTTGTGTGTGTGTGTGTTGTTTTGAGAAGGAGCTGAGGGCAAGGCATAAGCCCCTTCCCATCCATAGTTTGAAAAAAGGAGATTAAAATTTCTTTATTTTGCTATTTCAGTGGCTATATGTAGCTCTGACATGTAGCAGTAGCATTCAAAATTTGAGAAAGGGTGTTCTTTCCTGGGAATTTAAACGTAAATGAAGGCACAAAAGACTGTATTACTAGAGCTGGTCATTCTGATTTTCAAACTCCGGCCATTAACTAAACCCCCACCCCCCGCCTCCTTTTTCCTCACCCTACCTCATCCAGTTATAAAGACCTGGTTTCCAGCATCTCCAAGGATGATGTGATCCTGGTAAAGGGAGGAGAGTGCGTGTGCACCTCCATTATCTAAGTGGCATCTTAAATCAACGACGGCGTAAATGTGGGCAGGACTTGCCCTGAAATGCAGTGCAGAGAAGTTCTATGGTCCTCCCCAGGGCTCAGCTCAAATCTTCCTTCTGCTGTACCTTGTCTCCCAGCAGGCTCATATTTCCTTCTTCCTCACTTAGAACTCATCTTTCATCCATATTCATCTCCATCTTTCCTACCTACAAGCCAGTTTTTCAGGCTGGTACTTTGTGACAGGTCTTAAAAGCAGTACAGATTATTAATTCCTTACTATGCCCCAACCTGGGCCTCTCTCAGAAGCCAGACTCAAGGCTGCTTGTCATCTCTCCATATAAATCTAAGCAGATGCAGGAGAATCAGCTCTCTGCCTTCAGAGGTTACAAACAAACAGCACGGTTACACTTGGCTCTGTCTGCCTTTCTGAGTGTCTGCAGTCCACTTACCTGCCTGCCTGTGGCTTCTGGACCCACTGCCTGGTGATACGCTGCCATGTTTCCTCTGCAGCCTCTGCTCCCTCAGCCTCTGATTCAGCGCCTTCCTTTGTCCATCCCATAGCTCTATGTCTTCACACCGGCAATATCCCTGACAGCTCCTTAATTGCTACACACATTTGTACAGTTCCCTGGCAATTATATTTCAGACCCTGTCAGGGTACCTGCTAGCCTCGGGGCTATGTTTATATTAAATATCAATAAAAACCTGATAGCATCGGTGCAAATGGCAGGCTTACAAAATCATATTTTACTGGGAGCCACAAGATGGAAGGAAGTATGTTTTAAATTCCTTTCTCTCTTCTGAAAGGTTGAAATGAGAGGAGACTTTCTGAGTGAATATCAGGAATGGGTCCGTACCAGATGATGAGAGCTGTATAGTCTGTTCTCTAGTTGGGAGCTGTTTTTTATCGTGTGTGATTTGTTTTAACATCAGTTTTCTCCAGCATTGTTTCTTTGTGTTGCTGTACTCCCACCCCCCACCATGGAACATAGAACAAGAATTCAAGTACCCTAGGTATTTTTGAACACTTGTTGACTGAGTGGATAAGTTTATTTGTCTTTACTTTGCTGGGGGTGGGGTTGGGGGGGTGTATTTGGGACAGAGGCCCAGGACTGAGTGTCTATGACCCCACCCTACCCTATACCTGCATCCCCTGCACTGCCTCCTCTGAGGGACACTTCAGGTGAAAAGGACCACCGAGCCCATCTCAGACGGTGTAGCTCTCCCCTCACAGAACCTCGGTTCTCCCATCCTTCTGCAATAGGATGTGCTTTTCCAGGAGCTGTGACCATAAGGCACAGGCACGTGGGCAGCTGGCACCATGTGAGACTACAGCAGTGCCCAGAGTCTTGCTGAAGGTTTCCAGACCCAAATGTGTGGTCCAGGGCTTCTTCCTTTTCTTTTCCATGCTTCTTATGAATAAGTTCCATCAATTAGAGACATGCTGCAAGAATGGCTAGCAGCGATGTGCATTCTGAGGACTGTCGCAGCAAAGAAATCAGCGTTAGCAAATCTGTGACAATACAGCTGCTGGAGGACAAACTCTTCCCTGTTTCCATCAGTAGATTTTTCCCACTCGTGTGCTAAGGAACATGCCAGCTCCCTTTGGGGCAAATGCCCCCAGGATGCAGTGCTCTGGAGCACTGTCCTCCAGCCTTCCTGCTGTTGAGGACTCCCTGCTTGGATGCTGGGACAATGCAGAAGAGAGCTTCTACCTCTGGAATAAGTACCTGGCTTCAGAGCACAAAACACGTTTGGTGAGCTCGTCCTTTCTGTATCAGTGGCTTCTCTCACTGCCATTCTGCCACCCTAGTGCAAGCACCATCTTGTGCCCCTGGAAGGGCAGCAGTACCTCTACACAGGCCTTTCCACCCCCACCTTCCTGCTTCTGCTGGGTTGCTTTCCAAATGGCAGCAGTTTGTGCTTGCCTTCTCTTCAGACCTGCTAGGGGCCTCCATTGCTCCTGAGATGACCAACAGACTGCAGCCTAGGGTCTTCAAGGTCCTGCTAGGTTCTCATCCTGAGCTACCCCCACCCCCACCAGCTTTTTGTCCTCTGAATTCCAGGTATTGAAATTTCAGTTGGCAATGGCAGAGCCACTCTACCCCCTCCCCACTTTAGTGCCTATTTATTTCTCAAATTCCAGCTTGATCAATGATATACTATGGAGACCTTGCCTAAGAACATGTTCCCTAGCATCATGTTTTGCCCTTTCTGATACTAATCATGACTATAATCATATATTTAATTAGATAACTATTGGATTCTCTGTTTTCCCCACTGAACTATCCTTGCTGCTGAGTTAAGGCTTTGCCTAGTTTTTCCCATTGCTTTGCCCCCAAATCCTAGCACAATGCCTGGCCCATAGTAGTCATTCAGCCACCTTTTTCTGAATGAATGAATGAATAAGTGCATACTGCATCCAGTACAGGAGCTAAATGCTTTGGAGAATGATAGAAAATATGACACGATTTATACCCTTTAAATGGGTTGTCCAATGGCAGTAGGAACAGCTTCTATAAATGTAACAAGAGAAAAAGCATCAGTAAGATTGTTCAGGATGGGGTTGTGGGTATATGTTGGGAGCTGAAGGGGAACTGGATTTGGAAAGGGCTCCTGGGCCAGGCCAGAGCATCTTAGAGCACTGGGCAGTGAGTTGTAGTCTCTGAGTGATGGCTTAGCAGAAAGTACTGAAACTTCTGGGTCAGGCTGTACGATCTGGCCTTGGAATTCAGCCCAGACTTGCAATCAGGATGCCAAGTTCCAGGGAGCTGCAGCAAGGCTCTTGCAAGGCTGGTGTTATGCTTGTACTTGTTGGTGGGAAAGGGGTGATAGTGTTCACCCTGTCTCTGAACCTGAGGTGAGTTTTATTCCCTTTCCAATCAGAGCAAATCTTCAGCTTTTTGTTAGAGGCCTCAAGGGAGACTTAGTTAATGGGACAAGATCACATATCAAATGAGGTGTTTTACATTGATGATACCAGCTTAACTACAGTTTATCAGATGCCACTTTAGAATCCAAAGTCCCACCATGCTTAGTTTCACTCTGGAGTATCTTATCTAAGATTTTATGCCTTGTAAAAATCCCCTCTGCAAGCAGCCCCCAAATCCAAATGCTGATGGTGTTGAAAGAGCTTCACTGTGGCTCTGCAGCAGAGGCCCCAAGGGGGACACGTTGGAGGACCCTTGCAGATGAACTCTACATTATCTTCATCCACCATGTCCTCTTCAACTCCCTCACATGCCTGGAGTACTTGGTGTGATGATATTTTGTCAGGGCCCGCAAGAAAGCCTGATCCCAGCCCCCTCCTCCAGGAATCGCCCACTTCATCTATTTGGTGCTGGCTGGGGGCAGACAGCCTGCTCTGTGCTTCAGTGTTGCCTGGTGTCTAGACGCACCTCTCATGCCACCTTTCCTTTCCTTTCCACCTCATACTGTCTGGTGGGTAGTAAATAGAGTTCAAGGCCTCTTTCTGCTCTTCTTCCATTTAATAGCTTAGACACAACACGGAATTTAGCTGATCTCTACCTTGGGGAGGTGATGTACTGGGACAGTGG
This sequence comes from Oryx dammah, assembly GCF_014754425.2. NCBI lineage: Eukaryota > Metazoa > Chordata > Mammalia > Artiodactyla > Bovidae > Oryx > Oryx dammah. The sequence continues at coordinate 14,062,874 of NW_024070193.1, forward strand.
ACTTCAGGACTCTCAGAATCAGTTTCCTTATCTTTAAAATGGAACTAGAAAGAGTTTGTAACTGTTCAGCATAGTGCTTGGCACGTTGTAAATGTGCCAGACCTGGCAGTCTCTGCTGCTATCATTATCATTGTTATTTTGATTTCTATCTCATAATATTTCTATTTCATAATTTGCTTTTTCTTAGTATCTCTGACAAAGACTTGGGAATGGTTTATTCCAGGGGGATAACAAGTGACAAGGAGGAAGAAACACAAATTTCTCCACAAAAATTGAAATATGTTAAAGGAGGACTGCTTAAAGTTGCTGTATTTAAGGCAAGAAATCCTAACAAACAATTTCAGTCACTAATGTGAAATCCCACTGGGGAATGAGCCCTGAAGTCTAGCAGGACAGCAGACTGCGAGTCTAGAGGTTAGGTTTTGCCAAACTGGTTTCCCACTCATTTTCCTCCCCAACTCCATCCAGATGGTTCAGCCCTGGACCGTGAGTCTTCCTTATCCATCTCATCCCAGGACTGCCAGAAAATGCCTCCAGATTTGTGAAAAGCAGGCTGCATTTAATATCGTAACACATCTAAGTTTTAGAGGAAGGATAAATATTTGGCTAATAAATCTATTTTATAATTCAACACACATTAAGGGCTATTTTCCAGTACACATTAAGTGCTTGATAATTAGCATCAAAAGTATTCATTATTTAATCTCTTATCTATTTAGAATGAACCAAAGATGTCATTTGCTTGCTGAAATGGGAGACATGAAACGTCTCCAGCCATTCTCCTCTTGAATCTGGTCCAACATGCAGTGCTAAGGAAAGCTGTGTGGACTCAGTGCCCCTGGCAGTTCCTTTGCTGGTGTAATTTCATATCCAGGAGTCACACACCTTTAAAGACCTTTAGGAAAGCCCCAAATCCTTCCTCCAGCTTGTTCAAGGAAGGAAATAAATACCTTCTTTAAAGGGCCATACTTTAGAAACACAGTTGAACATGAATTCAGTCCCTTCCCTTTTAACAATGGTTTTTGGGTAAAAGTAGTTTGTAATTCTAACTGTTCATGTATACTCAGATTCTCTAGAAATGGGTTCATATTTTGTGGTAGAAAATGGCAAGTTTCACACAGTACTGCTGATTCACTGTAGAATAAATGATACTGAAAAAAAGGATGGAGAAAGTATCAGGTAACTTTGAAGTCTGGAGAGGAAACTCAAATAGTAAGGCATGCGTAAAGATCCTGATTGCTGGAAGAGTGTGTCCTGGAAAAAAGGAAGAAGGCAATGCTGGCTATAGATTTTAGAAGAAAAGAAATTTGATTTTGGAACCACAAATAAAAGTGTGATGGGCCTTGGCACTGGTGGCGCACAGATTATATCTGTTAGAAAATGTACAATTGGCAGAAAACTTTTAGCGAGCTGCTGAAATCCTCACCACAGCTTGCCCACCTCTCCCATCCTATTCTTGTACTCTCGTTTTTGCTCACAAGTCTCCAGCAGCACTCCTAGCTTTATTGTTTTGCTCCCAAGACACAGGCTTCTTCTCTGCTGTGAACATTAGAACTTGCTATTCCCTTTGCCTGGAGAGCTTTTGCTCCCAAGGACGTTTTGATCTGATTCTTTCTTAGCATTCAGGTGTCTCCTCAAAGAGGTCATTTTTGACCACCAATTTGAGTAACCCCTCTTCCCCTGACTAATCACATAAGGTAACTCTCAAGTCTACCATCTCTTTTAATTTTCTTCATCACACCAATTTCTATTTTGAATTCTTATATCTTTTTCCTTGTCTCCCCTCCTCAGATTGAAATGTTAGCTTTATCATCTGTCTGCTTCAGTGCCGAATACCTGAGATAGTAGATGCTCGATAAATATTCATCAACTGAACGAATGGAAGAGTCGTCAAGCGTGCCTGGCCCTGATAATTTGAGGAAGGGGGGAAGATACATAGAACCTTGCCTGGGTGGTCCTAGGACAGCTGGACTACCCTGGTTGGGGTGTCAGCGGCTCACCACAGAGCTGCAACTGATGATGTACTCACTGACAGTTTTGGAGCCCTCCTGCTGAGCACTTTGTATCACCAATTCTTGAGGGAGACCTGCTCTCATTTGCTTTCTACAGATGAAGACACTGAGACTCAGGGAGGTTAAGTCCCAGATCCAGGCCGTTAGCTAACAAGTGTTGAGTGAGGTCTTAAACCTGAGACTCCAGCTCCAGAGCCTGAGTTCCAGGCTGGTGACTGCACCAGTACGGCAGTACTGCTCAGAGGCATCCTGCAGAGGACAGGGAGGAAAGTTGGGAGTCATCTCAGAACCTTATTTATTTGCTAAGACATGGAGAAAGTGATGGTCACTGTTTATGGAGTGTTCTATATGTGCCAGTTGCTGTGCTAAGTGCTATACATACATGAATTTGCTTGAGGCTGATTGTCTCAGGGCATAGGAAAATGGAACTTGGGACTGAAATGTGATGGCTACTCATTTATAGAACTAGAACTGAAAGGAAATGTCTGTGTGTGTGTGTGTGTGTGTGTGTGTGTGGAGTGTGCAGAAAGAAAGCCATCTGCAACATGAGGTGACCTCTATGTAGCAATGTGCAAGCTTGAGAGGAAAGCACCTATGAGAGCAGTTATTTAGGGGAAATAAAAAAGGAAGCTACTAAGATGATTTTTGATAGGTTGTATGATACATTATAAAGACAGACCAGGGATGTGTGAATGCTTTTCAGATACAAATTTCAAATTGATCAGTGTGGTGTGGGACTCATACTCTCTAAACATCTGCTAGTAGTCTGTTTTACTAAAAGCTGAGCAGCTGATAAATTTTTGACTGGCATCAGAAGTATTTTAATCTCTCAGAAAGTGGAGGAAACAGGAGGAGGAACTGCTGTTGATATTGACCAGTATGAGTCATAAATTGATGCGGAATGGACAGGGACATTGGAGAAAATGGAACATGTTATGTGGAATTCACTGTATTGAGTAAAGAGCCTGGGCATTGACACAACACTAAACATTAAGGGAAATGATTTGAATCCAATTTGGTACACTCCAGGTGGGATCCATTGAAAGAGGTCAGGAAGAATTGTAAGCTCATAAAATGATAATGCAGACATGAAAATCTGAATTGTTCCCATAAAGAGGAAAAGGTAGAAGGCCCTTAAACATCCTTCACTTGGAAAAAAGACTGCATGTATCAAACTCAGATGTTAAAAACTGTACATTAACAACCATGGAGTATGGGTATGTTGTATAGGAGAATTAAGAGAGTGTGAGGACATGCAGTGGATTGAATAGTGGCCTCTAAAGGTGGCCTCTGTGTTCAAGTCCTCATCTCTGGTACATCCTGCAAATGTGACCATATTTGGAAATAGGGTCTTTGCAGATATAATTAAGCTAAAGCTTTTGAGATGAGATCATCTTGAATTTTAGGGTGGACCCCGAATCCAGTGACTGGTTTTCTTAAAGATAAAAAAGATTTGACCCAGAAATAGACCTGCAGAGGCCAAGTGAAGATGGAGGCAGAAATTGGAGTGATGTGTTTATCAGGCAAGAAATGTCAAGGGCAGCTGGCTAACACCAGGAGCTGGGAGGGAAGCAGGGAACAGATTCTCCCCCAAGCCTCCAGAAGGAACCAACCCTGCAGACACCTTGATTTCGGAGTCTTGACCTCTGGAGTAGATTTCTGTTATTTTAAGCCCCTGCTGCTACACCCACCCCAATTTCTGGTAATTTCTTTCAGCAGCCATAGGAACTTAATACAGTCCATTAAACCCTATAAACTAGGGGTGAAGGTAAAGCCACAAACTTAGATTAATTTAAGACTCCTGAAGAACCCTAACTGAAGCAAAGGGAACTTTTAACAAATTTTGAAATAAAGCACAAACAAGGGAAAAGGTAAAGCTGCTTGCTTAGGAGGATGCTGTCACTTTTACAGGTGGCCGTAAGAAAGCAAATCAGCTCAGCACCCAGAGAGGGAACATCTGAATAGGCTGCCGGTCCGCACCCCGATGTAGTGTTCCCCTCCCCCTCTGTGGACAGTGGAGGATCTGGGAGCCTGGGTACACAGGGTACACTGTGTAGCACTGACCTTGAGCTGCTTCACTTTCACTTTCTGTCAGTCAGTGCTATTGAGAAAATTATTTTTAACTTGTCTTTTTTAAAAAACTAAATATTTAGATAAAAACTCCATTTAATAATGTCACAGTGTTCCTTTTTTTCCCATCTCTTAGATGACTGTAGCAATGGAGAGCAGTTCAAGATTTTCGCTTCTATTAAAATTACTTGCTAAACAGGCTTGCGAAATCAATACACTGATCATTTCAGAAGCCCGAGGAAGTCTTATTTCAAATATTTGATCATACAGACATGTGTAACACAGCCTCTATTTTAACTAGGCCATATTTTTTTTTTTTTTTACTGATTCTACTCCCATTGTTCACCATACCCTTGGAGAACCAAAGCCCCCTTTTCTTAAAGAGGCATAAGTTTGGTGCAAGTTGTGGTGTTCAGATGAAGAGGGTGAAATGATCCTCAGATACCACAGTTCTTTTTGCATTTCTGAAGGTGCTCACAGTTCCCAGAGGGAGGAGCAATCTCACTAGGTTACTAGGGCCACCTGGAGACAGGGGAAGCCTTTTACTACCACCAGAGAAACCATGCTCAAGAAAAAATCGTCTAACTGGAAGATGGTGAACTCTTTAACATGTTGAAACACAGAGAGCTACTGAAATGGAATTTTTGCCTCTAATTTGTGGAAAGTTTTTATAATTGAAGTCATTGATGGACGAGACAAAGAACTGTGGATTTTTCAATGTCATTATTGTATTTGCACCTTTGTGGATTAATATAAGTGGCTTTCACAGCAAGGAGTGAGTCACAGTAATTATTGTCAAGCTTGGACAGGAACAATAATGCACCATATTTTCCAAAATGGTGAGGATAAAGTCTTACTCAAAATTACTTTGCAGGAAAAAGTTGATTGTTTTCACTCTCCTGGTCTAGGACGTGGTTTATTATAGTTTACAAGAGTTAGAGCATTTACCTTTGAGATGAAAGTTAGAATCCCAATGGCCTGTTTAATCTGGGTAAGTGGTCTGAAAGAATGAGGTAGGCTGGAGGTGAGACAGTAAGACAAGGTGACTGAGTTAGACTCATATCTTGAGCTCTGTCTCATCCTTATCCTCTTAGAGGGAATCAACTGGGAAAGGCAGGCAGCCGGGGCGGAGGGGTAGTGAGCACCAGTACCACCAGTACCAACAGTGAGCTTTCTTGTGGTGTCCTAATTTATGTAAGCATTTCTAGAGTTGCTTTGCTTGTTGGCTTGCTGTGTGACTTAACTGGACTGATGGAATCTCTCCCCTTTCCCACTGTCTGCAAAGTATGGAAGGATTTTGAAATGAGGATGCCACAGTGGGGTTGCTGTGATTCATAGTCCCACAGGGATTCTGGTGAGGGTGCTGGACTCCAGGGCAATGGACTGGCTCCACTGATGGCTTCATGAATGCCTATGGCCATTAATCCATTTTTGTCAATGTTTGTGGGTTTTTTTAAGATTTACTTATTTTATTTTTTGGCTGTTATGGGTCTTTTTCTCTGCACACAACCTTTCTCTAGTTGTGATGAGCTGAGGCTGCTCTTCATTGCTGTGTGGGGGCTTCTCTTGCTGTGGAGCACAGCTCTAGGTGAGCTGGCTCAGCAGTTGAGGTTTGCAGGCTCTAGAGTGTGGGCTCAGTAGTCGTAGCACACTGGCTTAATTGCTCATCCTAACCCTCATTACACTGGGAGTGGACAGTTATCTATTCTCTTATAACAAAATTTTGCTGAGTGTTTCATCATTTTGAAATACAATCTTCTAAGGTTAAAGAAAAATGGCCATTTAAAGAGCATCCTCAGTGGGATCAGAGGATGATCTTTGACCAGCATACAAGAAATAATTTGTTTATTTTCTGTCTTTGTCTTCACTCTGAATTCTCATCTGTGGACAAAAGGCAAGGGGTTATCTTTGGACTGCTAAGGATGAGGAAAAGAGATTGACTCATGGATTCACAGGGCAGAAGAGTAGACAGTAGTATGGAATTGGAGAACAACCTTTGTTTTATTCTTCCATCCATTCATTTCTTTATCCATCTAACATTTCTGGCGTTTCTGCCATGTGCTGGTCAAAGGTGTGCAGCAGGCTACCAAGGCAAGATGATTCCTGCCTTCAAGGAGCTCGTAATCTGCTGAACAGAAGAAGTAGAGAGATTTAGTTGTGTAATTCCAATTTATTTATTTTTGAAACAAACTTTTATGTTAGAGGTGGAGAGAACTAAAACAGGACTGTGTTGACTTAGGTGATTGCAGTGACAGAAAACACATTTTTCCTGTTTTTAATACTGAGTTCTGACTCAGGAGCCAAAACGCAGAACAGAGTGCTAAGAAAGTCTCTCTTTCTTTCTAAGGAACTATTTGCTCAGCCAGATTCAAAGTTACCCAAAAAGGGATGTGCCTTTCAAGTAAGGAGTTATAAACAGAGGCTCTTGGGTGGCTTGGCGGGCTCAAGCAGGATGGGGAAGCCCCAATGTATTCGGTTCCTAGGAGCTAACCATTTTGGGAGGTCTTAACTTTCTTCACATCTTCCTGCCTGATAGCCCCCATGGTGATATCTGTCAGCTGTAAGAAATGCCATCCGGGTTCAGTTTCACTTTGGTTTGTAACATTTCTCTTCTTTCTCTCTTCCACTTCTGTTTTTCTCCAGATCCAGCAATTGTCAATGGAGTTTACTGGTCTGAATCCCTAAACAAAGTTTTTGTGGATAACTTTGATCGTGACCCAAGTCTCATATGGCAGTACTTTGGAAGTGCAAAGGGCTTTTTTAGGCAGTATCCAGGTGAGTATCTCTGCATTGAGAATTACAATTCAAGTTACTGATTCTGTGGTATTTTCCTTTAGGGTTCAGGGTTAAAAGTTTTTTTCTCTTCCCTTAGGAGAAAATGAAAGATTAAATTCAAATATTTTAAATCTGCTGACAGAGTACAGGACAGGAATGCAGTGTGGCATCTGTGTATGTGTGTACACCCACATAAGGACCTACATGTCATTTCAGCGTCTTTCTCAATATAGTAGTTCATAGACTCACGACCAAAAGTGAGGAGTTGGGGTGTGAAACATACCACACTTAATCTTGCTGCACAAGAGATTGCTTTTATTGCTATTACTGTTATCATTGTTGTTATTACCAGCGAAAGGAGAATGCCATGATCAGCTGAGTTAAATTCCAACTGAAAAATGTAAGAAATGGAAAAATTTGAGCTTAGGTTTCCCCACTCCACGGTTGAGAGGAAGAGGGTGAAGTGGCCAAAGCACTACTGATGTCAGTGCCACCAAGAGCACCCTCAAACAATCCACTGTGACTTTAGAACAAGTGTTCCTTCTGTGGCCTTCTCAGGCCTCTGCTTTGCAATAGGAATGGAATACTGGCTAGGTTTAAATTGTAATTAAAAAAGGAAGAAAAAAAAGGAAGTTTTAATTTTGCTTACAAGTTGTGAAACAGGACTCGAGGCTGCAATTGTGCCAGCATCACAGCTGTAGAAATTAACAAGCTCAACCTAAAAGAAGGAAAAAAAAAATGCCCTGCATAATCTTGGAGAAATTAAGTAGAGTCTTTTATGTTTTCATTAAGTAAGACTAGGCACCTGATGTCTTCTCACTTTGAGGCTTTGAGACTGCCAGCCTCTGCCTGCAGGAGCTGTTTGCCCTGCACACAGCATCTGTCCCCTGAGACTTGCCTGCCGAGTGCCTGCTTTGCCAGATTAGTCAGCATTTCCCAAGAGCTGTGTTCAGCAGGGCATGCATGGTTCCTCCTGGAGCTCACAGAAATTTAAACAATAAGCATCCTATTAAAGATAACATTATAATAAACAGTGGTCTATTAAAGTTCCAGTGTCACCAAATTGCAATCTGCTCTGATACACTCAACAGCGAGTAAATTTAATGCAGATGTGAAAATAGAGCATGGTGGGGGGCTGATCCATCAGGAAGCCACAGGAACAACTTAACAATGCGGCATTTGAATGAAGGTGGAATAAATAAGAAGGAACCACAGATTATCTATTGTCTCCACCAGCAGGAAGTCTTCAAACTGAATTCAAAAGTTTCAAATTTGAAATTTGATAATAGAGATGTATGAGTCATCTTGGGCTGCTATAACAAAACACCACAGACTAGGTGTGTGCAATTTAAACAATAGACATTTATTTCTCATTGTTTTTGAGGCTGGGAAGACCAAGATGAAGATTTGATTCTTGATGAAACCCCTCTTTTTGGCTTACAGATGGCTACTTCTCCCTGTGTCCTAACATGGGAAAGAAGAAGCTCTAGTTTTTCTTACTCTTTCTGGAAGGACACTAATCCCATCGTGGGGGCTCCAGTCTCATGACTTCATCCAAACCTATTCACAAAAACAATCACCTCTTAATATCAGAACATAGGGGTTCTTCAACCTACGAATGTTGCTGGACACAAACGTTCAGTCCATAACAGAAGAAAATCCTCATAAAGGGTTTATCTTATGTTGTTCAGTCGCTAAGTTGTGTCCAATTCTTTGTGACCTCATGGACGGCAGCAAGCCAGGCTCCTCTGTTCTCCACTGTCTCCCAGAGTTTGCTCAAATTCATGTTCCTAGGAGAGATTAATTTGTGTACAAGATTTTTATCAGTCACAATCAGAATAGTTGACGCAGAAGTGCTTATAGTTCTTTTATGACATTTGTGGCAGAATTCTGACTTTGTAAAATTTCTGCATATTTCCTGTCTAAATAAAGACATGTGTCATAGTCCTCCAAAGGGCTTCACTACCCTGATACATCTCAGAGCTCACTCTGTGCCTAGTGTTGAACAGAGTACACCTCTTGTCTCCTGGACATAAAATGATTGTTAGATGAGGGATCCATGTTTTTTGTTTTTGTTTTTTCCTAGGATCCTTTTTTCTTTTTAGGATGCTTCTTTTCATGTTTAGAGTGGTACAATAGAATGAATCAGTGGTAAATGTACTTGCCCTTAGGCAGAAAGGATGTTTCTTCATTCTTACAAAAGTGTGTCCTGAGTTCTTGCTTTGTTCTAAGCCCCATGTGAGGCCCTTAGGATAAAATGGTGAGCTAAGGGGGAAAAGTCACTCCCCCATGAAGCTTCCTCTTGTGGGGAAATGCATTCATCAGAGATTTTGGTTACCAGTGAGAGAAACTCAGTTCCAACCTGCTCCAGCAGGGAACACATTTATTGAACCTTTTGACCTTCAGAGGATGCCCAATTTAGGCTCTGCCCTGTTTGCCCTACTCTTCATTTTCATGTGGCAAGAAGACTATATTGTGTTAGATGAAATTAATTTGCCTCCAATATTAGTTTATAATACCTTTGGGAGAGAAACAATAGGAAATCAGAATATTGCACAATATTTTAACACTTAATTAGATTTGAGCACTGAATCTGCTGAAGAGGTTTCAGCATTATTTTCAGTTTATCCTATGGATATACTCTATGTTCTAGGGACATAGTCCTATAAAAGCTGAGGAAGGTAGGCTAGGCATCACTGATGCTGGCTGTGAAGTCTAGAGTGCCACAGAGAAAAGGCTGCATGGCAGTGAAATCTGCTGCTGAACAGCACCATTCTTTCTATCTTGAGGTGCATGCCCCAGCCAGCCTGGGTGGGATCTCATAGGCATATTGACACTTCCAGAAATTATGTGCTTCCTAGGGGTGCTTCTTGGTTAAGTGACAATTCCCTGGATCTCAAAGATGTAAGATGAACCATCTATTATTTCTCTGAAGAGATTACTTGATTACTTGAACAGTTTCAAAATATTGCTGTGTACAAAAAATATACTAAAATGTTGAAATATCCTAGGAGAGGTAGTACCCATCTGGGACAGGGTTTCCTGAAGTTTGTCTCCTAAAACATTTTGTTGTGAGATTCTTGGGAACAGAAGGGCTCAATGTTCAAATTAATTTGGTAACTACTGCCTTTTGCTGTCCCAGCAGCAGAGGTTGAAAATGAATTTAAGCAGATTAAAGACCCTCAAGATGTTCATCCCATGGTGTAGAAACCAGTTTTGCTTTTATTCACTTACCTCTTGCTAACATCCAGTAAATTCTCATGGCACTGCCTTACACTGCCTGTATAAGGTAGAGAATGGTGGCATGGAATTTGGGAGATCAAGTCGTAGTCCTGACTGGAAATCTCAGGAGAATCTGTTAAACTTTGAGAACCTTGGAGTCCCTGCCTTGAAATGATGATTTGGGCCCAAAGGTCAAATGTGAGTAAGATCATCCTCCAGAGCCCATCTAGCCCTGATTTTGAGTCAAGGGGTTATCTTTGTTGTGACATCAGGGCAGCTGTGTGTAGAACTGTGTTGAGGCACTGTCTTCGTCCCCTCTGTGTCTGTCTCCTTTCCTAACCAGCAAAGGCCTGTACTTCCGGGTCCCCACTGTCACCCAGCTCTTTCCTCAGTGTAGACACCTCTGCACAGCCACCCCGGCCTTCCTTTGGTTCCTTGAACTCTACTTGCTCTTCTCAGACTTTGGCAGACGTGGTTCTCTCTGCCTTGGATAATCTTCTTTGCCATGTGGCCACTCTTCATGTTTATTGTACAAGTCCTACATGTTTTACATGTAGTGGGTTAAATAGTGTCCCTCTAAATTCACGTGCCCTGGAGCCTCACTTGTTACCTTTCATGGAAACAGGATCTTTGCAGCTCTAATATAGTTGGGAAGTGATCCTACTGGATAGGTGTTAAATCCCACGTGGCAAGTGTCCCTGTGAGAGAGGAGGGCACACAGACCCAGAGAGAAGACAGCCATGTGAAGACAGAGAAGAAACTGGAATCATGCAGCTACAAGTCAGAGAGCACCAAGTGTTCCCGGGATCTGCCAGAAGCTAAGCGGGGTCAAGGAAAGATTCTGCCCTAGAGCCTTTTTGAAAAGCACCAACTTTCAGCATTGCCTGTGTGGAGTTACAAGCCCATTTTCTGGGACAGGATCTCAATCCAAAAGGAGAATCTAGAGTATCACTAATTACTTTCCCCTAGGCCCTGGCCTGAATGCTGGGACAGTAAAACAGAATTGCCTTTCTTCTCCAGCGGAGCACACAGTGATGAGGCTGTGCTGAAGGAAGGGTGGCAGAGGAGGGTGAGGCGGAGGGTGAGCAGGTAGGGTTACGGCCCAGAACACTGGCCACAGTTCAAGTCAAGGAACGTCCACTGAATGTCTGCTATGGGTCAACACGTTAAAAATGATTCTCTTTATCGGGACTCAAGCCAATTCTTGGTGGAGTTATACATTGGAGTAATACTTAGCCTCACTATGGATATAATTTCATTTTATGTGTCAAGACTGTCAACCTAGCCATACTTGGCTTTATACAAATGCAGTGTGTCAGATGTTTTTAAAATAAACTATATTCTTCTCCTTTAGTGTACAATATCATGTCACTTTTATTTTATCTTCATTACCTAATAACCTTCCTTTGGCAGTGGCTTCTCTTCTATTTTCTGATTTGTTACAGAGAATCTTTAAATTAGGTTCATTTGTGGGAGGGAGATGTAGATACAAGGAGAACAGAACAAAATGACTCTTCAGTTTACAAACTTCTATCTCATAGTTATTTCTGAAATGATTAGGCAGTATCTTAAGCACATACCTATTATCAGTCCAATGTGGTCCAGAGAACTGGCACTTATTAATTGGAAAGGAGAATCTCAATACTACAGTCTCAGGCCTTTCTCCTGTGAAAATAATTTTTATGTGTTTATTTTTTTAACTGCAAAATCCTCCATCCCTGAGCAACACTGATGGTTGAAAACAAGGGTTTTCTATCTTACTTTTAGGCAGCAAACACTTTCCTTTTTAAATGAAAGTTTATTCTTAAAAACTAAGTTTTAAATAGAGAATGTGAAGTTTGGATGTATCCCGACCAGTCTGCAAGCCACAAGGCTAAGGATGTTGGATCCCATTTTATGTAAGGGGAAAACCCCCCAGGCTTCAAAGACTGAAATTCAACTTTTATTATGCAGCATAATTAGGGCCATTTTATTTCATTTCATTGTAGAAAGCCAAGCCAAAACAGGGCTGACAAGAGAACAGACTGTGTATATTCTGAGATGGAAACATACTGAATACTTTCTAATGTCCCCACCCCCACCACGCTCTAGACATTACCTGTCTGGTTCCAGGAACAGGGCATGACTCTGCCCAGAGATCTACAAACGATGCTGCCAGGTCCAGCAACTTGTAAAACAGTGAGAAATGGCCTTGGCAAACTTTAACTAGCCTTAGGAAGGAGCTGCAGTATTGTCCTTTCTTGATGGACAGTGGGTTACTAAAGATGTCACCACTCTCTAGCAGATCCTGGAGCAGTTGAGCTGAGGCCATGTTTGCTATGGTGTTCCAACCCTAAAGCACCTTCCCAGAGTTGGTGATGGAGCATGTGATGAGCCCCAGGGTTGGTCTTTGCATGTGATTTTTCACCCTGTTCATTCAATCAGCAGAGCAGAACAGCCTTGAAATGCTATGAATAAATATTTGAAGTTTCTGGGTTTCTCATAACTCCATTTTTCTTCTAGGGATTAAATGGGAACCAGATGAGAATGGAGTCATTGCCTTTGACTGCAGGAACCGAAAGTGGTAGGAAATGGTCAAACCTCATAGTTATTTTTTAAAAGAGAAAATTTGCAGAGAGATTCAGAATTCATTTTTGCTTAATTTTCCTCGGACATAGGTACATCCAGGCAGCGACTTCTCCAAAAGACGTGGTCATTTTAGTGGATGTCAGTGGGAGCATGAAAGGGCTCCGTATGACGATCGCAAAGCAAACAGTCTCGTCTATTTTGGATACGCTGGGGGATGACGACTTCTTCAACATAATTGCTGTGAGTGCAGCTGTTTTGTGCTTTCTTTGCACTTTGAGTTCACTTGATCTTTTAGCAGCAAGCAGTTAACATTCTTATTGCTTTTGTATACACAGCATTAGATGCCCTAGGACTAGGGCCCATTAGTCCCATGTGAGTTCGTGGAATCATGATATTGGAGGGGTTTCGGGGTCTGGAAAAGCAGTTGGGCACATTTTTTCTCACCTGGCACTCAAGCTTTGTCATCTGGAAGAGTAGCACCGGATTTGGGAACCAAACCTTTTAGAACCTTGGGGAATTAGACTTAGTGAGATTTTCTTTAAACTACTAGATTTTCTTATGTGGAAATTAATTTTAAGCTAGGTTTGTGTGATGACAAGGATAGTAATCATGATGATAAGATATTGAAAATGCAGAAAGCAGGGTAAGGCTCAGAGAGTACTCCATCTTAGCTTCAGAAACAAAAACGGTACTTATTAAGTGCCTACTGTGTGCCATTTGCTTACATTTCATATTTGCATTATCCTCATTCCTCACAGGGGCTCTAGAAGTAGGAGGTGGTTTTGACATTTTCTCAGGTGAAATTGCAGGGATTGAGTGTGTGTCTGTATCTCAGTAGAGGTCACAGAGCTGAAAAGTGAGAAATCCGGGAAGCAAGCCCAGTTAGGAACGTGCTGGCTGGTCAGGAGCAGTGATTCAGGAGTCCATCTCCAGTTCTTTTTCCTCTTCTCCTCAGTTCTCTGGCGTGAGTCTTTTTAAGGGTCATATTTCCCCTATTTCCCTCCAACTCTTTTCCAAAGATGATAGCCACATGAGCCTGATTCTTTTACTTGAATACTTAGCTAGGTGCTCCTGTGTGGTGGTTACCTGTGCTTTGCTGAATCACCTCTCTCTGGGACATGGAGTGGATGCAGCAGGCAGTGGAGGCAGTGTGGTGAGGGGGACAAAGCTTGGCTTCAGAGTTGGGACTTAGTTTTGAATCCTAATTTTGCCACACACAATGGCATGTCTTGGGATGAACCACTTGAGTCTGCACCTCAACCTATAGCTGGGGCAGGTGCAGTCTCATTGTCCACAGGGTCCCTGCATAACATAACCTGAACTGGTGCACAGGAAGCCAGTGGTAGGGTGTTAAAGAAGGGCTGCTATTTGAAGACTGAGCGGCGAGGACACTCTCCCAAGAGTACTATTGCTGTGTCTGTATGGCTTCTCTGGGCCCCTGAGCAGAGTGTGTCATCGTGGAACCCTATTTCTGGGCAGTCTTCTGCATGGGCATGACATCCACTTTTATTTGCTGGCCAGAGGGCACAGGTGTTGAAGTGACTCTGGGCTTGCAGAAGGGATTGCTTGATTAGTGTCCTGCCTGCTTCTGATGAGGCTTGGAGCAGAAAGGCACAACAATAGGGCACCATGATTTAATAGCTTCAGATTTGGAAAAACCCTAAAAAGCAAAAGGAAAATAAAGAGAATAATAAATTCCATGGGACCAGAGGTTAGTCTTATTTATTCATTGAACTGTCCCTAGTGCCTAGGACAGTTCCTGGCAAATAGTAGTTTGAATCCTTGTTTAATGAGTTATATCAGCATTTTCTTTCCATGGAGTACCACTGCTAAGTGTCCCCATGTAGATGATGTTATTGGATCTTCACCCCAGTCTGTATTGCTTGACATGGAGACAGAGGTACGAGGAGATGACACAGTGAGGACTCAAAACCTGTCCAGGTTCCCCACATCCTCTTTCCTGAGCAGAAATGAAGACAATGTCGTTGAACCACTCAGCCATCTTACTGTGAAACTGTATGGCCTCAGGCATAGCTCTTTGAAGATTTTTTAGATGGAACTTTGGGGTTCCAAATCAAGAAAAGTTACTTTGGTTACCAGTCTCATTGTGAATATGCAAACGTGGCCTGATCCTCACACATCCTGAAGCATTTGCAGATAAGAAGCAGCTAATTTGAGACTATCTTTCTTATTAATCTTTAATTACTCATTACAGAAGTATCAGAAATTTGCATAATAAGAAGAGCTAACTAATTACATTGTGAATCCTTTATCAGTCAGGATTTATTGTTCTGTTAACAAAACCAATCGATTGAAATAATCTCTGTAAGTTCATTAAGATATACAAACAGTGTCAACTCAATAATGAAGAGAGGGTGATTAAGATAGTTAAAAGTAGACATGCCAGTTATTATAGAACAGTTAAGGAAAAAATTTATTTTTTTACCCCAAATTGGTCGCTTATATAAAGAAACCCATTAGGGGGGCCCATTAACCCTCACTGTACATCTGTTTATTAGTTTTCAACATAAATGATCAGCTTCAAGACTATTTACATAATTATTTTGACATCTATAAGGATTCTCTGAACTTTTTTTATTTGAAGACTCTATAGTAAAATCATGAACTCTGTTCCCTTAATGGATAAGGGGATGTATCAAATATGTTCAAATTTATTTTAAAAGCCTGAGGTCCTAAAAAGAACCACTAATTAGTAGTAACTCTTAACATACTGATTGCTTTTAATGTAGGCAACATATATAACAATTTTAAACAACTCTGTATTGTTCCCATTCCCCTTCCTTTGGCACATATTCTTCCAAATTTTTCTATATATATGAACACATATTTTTCCCACAAAAATCGAATCCTATTTTACAGAATATTCAGCAACTTGCTTCTATCCTCATATTGTATCAAGTGTATCTGTAGAACAGAGAATCCCATCCTCTAGAGTTAACCTTAATTTTTTGCCCTTTGTTGGACACTATCCAGTTACTAACCTCTTTTCTACATAAGAGGGCTACAGTCCATGGACTCGTGCATATGTTTTTGTAAGCCTGGGTATGCTTCTGTTGAATAAACTCTGAAAGTTAAATTGCTACACTGAAGGAGAGTCAGAATTAGGAATTATCGGAATGTCTACTAAGTAGGTTATAATATGTACATACTTAGAAACTGTATTGTCAGCTCCATCTGATATAACGAAATACCAAATACTGAGTGGCTTAAACAACATTAATTTATTTTCTCCTAGTTACAGAGGCTAGAAAGTTTAAAATCAAGGTCTGGCAGGACTTAGTTTCTGATGAAAATTCTCTTCCTTGCTTGCACATAGCCTCTTTCTGGTCTGCACATATGGCCTTTTTTCCCTGTGCTTGTGCAGAAAGAAAGAGAAAAAGGGCAAGCTCTCTCATGTCTCCTCTTATCAGGGCACAGTCCCATCACAAGAGTCCTACCTTCCTGACCTCATCTAACTGTAAGTATATATTATATATGGCCATAATAATATCTCCCACCAGTCCCATCTTCAAATACCATCACACTATGGATTAAGGGTTTCAACATATGAATTAAGTGGAGGACACAAACATATAACAGCAGTATTTTGAGGGTCCTAATCATTAGATTTGTAATTGGCAAGTCTTCATTAGCATGTTCTTAAATCACCTCTTCCAACCCTAAATGTGTTTCACCAGTTTCACCTTGACAAATTGTGTGGTGGTTTATTCCTCTATCTCCTTTTCCAATTTTTACAGTGGCAGAATTGGTCTAGGAGTATGTTGTATGTTTTTCCTTTGTCTGTCTAAAGTGGTCACTTAGCTGTCTAGATGAAGACACGTTGCAGGCTGTTATGAGTATAGGAGGCTGTGATATTTGAAAATCCACCAGGATGCCCTGCAAATCTGCTTGAGTGCATTGTTCTTCTTGACTGGATTCCATTTACGGGAGGGGACATTATCATTTCACCCTTCATTACACTGTCAGTTTTCTCTTGCTTGCTGGGTAGATGTTTGAGAAGACATTTCAGTGTTTTCAGTTCAGTTGATCAGTCGTGTCCTACTCTTTGCGACCCCATGGACTGTAGCACGCCAGGCCTCCCTGTCCATCACCAACTCCCAGAGTTTACTCGAACTCATCTTCATTGAGTTGGTGATGCCATCCAACCATTTCATCCTCTGTCGTGCCCTTCTCTTGCTGCCTTCAGTCTTTCCCAGCATCAGGGTCTTCTCCAATGAGTCAGCTCTTTGCATCATGTGGCCAAAGTATTGGAGTTTCAGCTTCAGCATCAGTCCTTCCAATGAACACCCAGGACTGATCTCCTTTAGGATGGACTGGTTGGATCTCCTTGTAGTCCAAGGGACTCTCAAAAATCTTCTCCAACACCACACTTCAAAAGCATCAATTCTTTGGCACTCAGCTTTCTTTACAGTCCATCTTCACATCCATACATGACTACTGGAAAAACCATAGCCTTGACTAGATGGACCTTTGTTGGCAAGGTAAAGTCTCTGTTTTTTAATATGCTGTCTAGGTTGGTCATAACTTTTCTTCCAAGGAGCAAGTGTCTTTTAATTTCATGGCTGCAGTCACCATCTGCAGTGATTTTGGAGCCCCCAAAAATAAAGTCTGCCACTGTTTCCACTGTTTCCCCATCTATTTGCCATGAAGTGATGGGACCAGATGCCATGATCTTCATTTTCTGAATGTTGAGCTTTAAGCCAACTTTTTATTCTCCTCTTTCACTTTCATCAAGAGGCTTTTTAGTTCCTCTTCACTTTCTGCCATAAGAGTGGTGTCATCTGCATATCTGAGGTTATTGATATTTCTCCCAGCAGTCTTGATTCCAGCTTGTGCTTCTTCCAGCCCAGCATTTCTCATGATGTACTCTGCATATAAGTTAAATAAGCGGGGTGACAATATACAGCCTTGATGTGCTCCTTTCCCTATTTGGAACCAGTCTGTTATTCCATGTCCTGTTCCAACTGTTGCTTCCTGACCTGCATACAGATTTCTCAGGAGGCGGGTTAGGTGGTCTGGTATTCCCATCTCTTGAAGAATTTTCCACAGTTTGTTGTGATCCACACAGTCAAAGGCTTTGGCATAGTCAATAAAGCAGAAGTAGATATTTTTCTGGAACTCTCTTGCTTTTGCAAAGATCCAATGGATGTTGGCAATTTGATCTCTGGTTCCTCTGCCTTTTCTAAATCCAGCTTGAACATCTGGAAGTTCATGGTTCACGTACTTTTGAAGCCTGGCTTGGAGAATTTTGAGCATTACTTTACTAGCATGTGAGATGAGTGCAATTGTGCGGTAGTTTGAGCATTCTTTGGCATTGCCTTTCTTTGGGATTGGAATGAAAACTGACCTTTTCCAGTCCTGTGGCCACTGCTGAGTTTTCCAAATGTGCTGGCATATTGAGTGCAGCACTTTGACAGCATCATCTTTCAGGATTTGAAATAGATCAACTGGAATTCCATCACCTCCACTAGCTTTGTTCATAATGATGCTTCCTAAGGCCCACTTGACTTCACATTCCAGGATGTCTGGCTCTAGGTTGGTGGTTACACCATCGTGATTATCTGGGTCTTGAAGATCATTTTCGTATAGTTCTTCTGTGTATTGTTGCCACCTCTTCTTAATATCTTCTGCCTCTGTTAGATCCATACCATTTCTGTCATTTATCGAGCCCATCTTTTCATGCAGTGTTCCCTTGGTATCTCTAATTTTTTTGAAGAGATCTCTAGACTTTCCTATTCTACTGTTTTCCTCTATTTCTTTGCATTGATCACTGAGGAACGCTTTCTTATCTCTCCTTGGTATTCTTTTGAACTCTGCATTCAAATGGGTATATCTTTCCTTTCTCCTTTGCTTTTCACTTCTCTTATATTTATAGCTATTTGTAAGGCCTCCTCAGACAGCCATTTTGCCTTTTTGCATTTCTTTTCCTTGGGGATGGTCTTGATCCCTGTCTTCTGTACAATGTCACGAATCTCTGGGGAGAAAGTAAAAAGCACAGTCTTAATAATGTTGGAAGCTTTTGTACTTTGTAGACTTTTTGGTTGTACAATTCTAATTCATCCTTGCCATTTGATTTTCAGTGCCATAATGGAGAAGGAAAGAAGGGAAGTTAAATAGTGGAAAAGATTTTCCTTGCCCATTCCAGCCCTTTTACATATTTGCATGTTTGTATTACCTTCATTGCTAAGTGCATCTTACATGTTATACTGAAAATTTCTTTCCAGATCTTTCCAGAGAATAAAAATGAAAAGATAATGCTAAAATTTGTTTTAGTTTTCCTGAGCAGGATATTGCAAAATCTATCTAAGATCAATGAACTAAATGATTAAATTATGAAAAATTGTTGAAATATGAGAGTGATTTTGTGCAGTTGAAGTTAAAATTTAAGGTCAAACCACTGGTGCATGAAGAGAGATGTTTCTGACAAGAGAAAAGCCATATTTTTCTGATTCACTTTGAAGTCTAACTCCAAGCCATGCATTAAATTAACAATATTATCATAAAAATGAGAGTGCTAATTTTGTTCCATGCTGAAATTTGAAAAATGATTTTACAGAAGCCTAAGCCATGCAGTAAATGAACATAGTATTAACTGGGCTGATATTGTTAAATCAGTTTAAATGCCTCCTGTAGGCCATGTTTGTGCAGAGTTGAATAGGGAAGAGCGTCATTTGTTAGTTCAACTCAGAACTTTCTGGTGCCCTGGTTTTAATTTGCAGATTTTCTTCAGAGCTGTTTCTCCAGTGCTTTGCCTGCTGTGGATTTGCTCTTTAAAGTAATCGATTCCGTATTAAAAGTATAAGGATGGTATTTTCTGTCGGTGCTCATTTGTCCTGTATTACTAATTATGTCCAGTTGTGTTTCAAATTACACAAGAAGCTTTTGTAATGCAAAAGATCCCTGGGATGCCTTGTGTTGGTGAAAATGTTGTGGGTTCATCTGCTTCATTACATAATCTCTATACATTTTCATTCTAAAGGTTATTTAATCAAAAGTGCACCAATAAAGCCACAAAGCATTTAATAGTGTTCCAGCAGTTCTGCATCACTTTCTTGCACTGTATAATCATGCCAGTATTTTAACTCTATGCTTCTTTGGTTTTTGTTTTGTGCCACTTAGGATTCTCTAAAATGTACTGATTTACTTCCTTTGCATTTTATCATCTGTTTTTTGAAGAGGCTAGAGATTCTCATCATATTATTTTATTTATTTTTTTGTCTTTGTGTCAACTTTTTTTCTTCTTTAGGCTTTGTTTCTAGTCTTTTCCATCAGGAATCTTTAATTTTGTCTTTCATTTCTTTGTTCTGGTTATTTATTTATTCAGCAAATGCTATTGAGTGCTGAGTTAAGTACTGGGGCTGCTTTGGTAGGTAAGGAAGACAGGTTTTCTTCCCACATGAACTTTAAGGTTTGGGGTTTGTATCTGTTGGGTATGGACGCAACCAGGAAGAAAGAAGGTGCTCTCAGTCTAGTGTAGACAGAGCAGTCTCAGAGAAGGGCAGGATAGTGTGGAGGCTGAGAGAGCACAGAACTGGGCCATGCAGCCAGCTAGGACTCAGTGGTGGCTTCTTGGAATAAGCAATGATGAAATGAACTATTAAAGACAGATAGGCATTAACCAGGAGTATGCAGTGAGGTAGGGCAGGAAAAATAGCAAACAATTGAGGAGGAAAGTGCTATTTTCAAATTGTAATAAATCCTCTCCCACCCCCAGGGAGTATAGACCCAGCTGGCTTGACTGAAAGGAGTTCAGTGACTGGATGTGGTGGACTAGGGGTGAATGTGGGAAGCAGAGAGAACGGGTGAGTGGGGGTGATGTGGAAAAGAATGGTACTGGGTTGAGAGGGTTGGTCCAGGTCAGTCTGTGTGTTCAGCCAGGTAAAGGAACTAGCACATCCCGTGAAGACAGGGAAGAAGTCTGAGCTGCAGGGTGACGTGTCCACATGTTCCCTAAAGTCTTTCCCTTCTTCATGAGGCCTTTCCTCAGTCTCTTTTATAGGCAGCTGATCATCCTGTTCTGTTAGGCCTGGGAGATGTGTTGCTTTCATTGATCACCTCCAGCTTCCAGTGTTAAGCAGGATTTTGAATCCCTGGTATCATGCAGAACCCACAGTAACCTGCCCTTTGCTCTCCAGTCTCTGGGCTGAAATTTATGCAAACCAGCATGTGACATGATTCTGCACCAGTGCTAAAGCTTCCATGAATCTTAGCTGGTGACCCCAACCCATTTATTCTTTGTTTTTAGATTCTTCCCCCCAAAGTTCTGGCCATCCATTGAATGAAACTTGGCTTTCCTCTTTTTCATCATCATTAAAATTCTCATTGAGGATTTTGCTGTGTCCTTAAAATGAGAGATTTGGGAGTACTTCCAGAGATTGTTAAAAAGGAAAAAAGAAAAGGCAGATAGTGATGTATCCCTTGCTGCCAGAGTATAGAGTTTGGTGGTTGGCCTGAAGAGAGAGTAGTGGGTTGTAACAGCCTGACATATGAAGAATAACATGGGTTTCTTTTGAGCAACCCTCCCCGCCCCCACATTTTTTTTTTTTGGTGGACCCTGGGCACTTTCCTGGTAGCTCAGATGGTAAAGAATTTGCCTGTGGTATAGGAGATCTGGGTTCGATTCCTGGGTCAGGAAGATCCTCTGGATAAGGGAATGGCAACCCATTCCAGTATTCTTGCCTGGAGAATCCCATGGACAAAGAAGCCTGGCAGGCTGTAGTCCATGGGGTCACAAAGAGTCTGACACGACTGAGCAACTAACACGTACTTAGTTATGATGTCACAGATAAGTACTTTTTACTGTGAAAAGGAAAAGCATATATTATTGAGCATGTTCTTTTACTAATAAAAGTAAGAGGAAGTATTTCCATGATTACCCCACAGTGATGATCATGGGCAAATTTAGCCAGTGTTTGATATCTGTGACACATAGCAAATGCTTAGTTAATATCCAGGAGGGAAGCAAACAAAGGCTTTCATGGCAGATACCTTCCTACAAGGGGATTTGGCAGTAGGCCACCAGCACTGTCTTGGCTCCCTGTCTGCCAAAGACCCAGGTTATTGGGAGGGTTCAGAGTTTGGCAAGGAGTGGGCAGCATGCAGCTGCACAATGTGGTGGTTTCTGTCTCAACTGTTTCAAGTCTCCTGTGCGTAGTGGAGCAGTGCTTCTTTCCACCAAACATGGTGTCTGTGCTCTCTGGGGAGGGCAGGGGCATGTGAGCCCTGTTTCCAAGAGTAGGTCATGGTTGTCGCCCCACCTCTTTCCTACTCACCGCCTCCTGTATAGTCTGTCAGTTTTCTATGAAGCACACAGCACAGTCACATATATATTTTCTTTCTTTCTTGGTCTCATGCACCCACACACTTTCTTTCTCTTTTTTCCGTGAGGGTTCTGTGTTGACTCTTCACTGAACCATCTCATTTCATCCTCACAGTAAGTTCATGAGAGATGTTGGTAACAATCCCCATTCCCCTAATATGAACAATGACTTTAAAAGAGTAGAGATGCTTTAGCAAAGATCACCTAGCTAGTGTGTGTCTGAGCCTGGATTTGAACCCACCCCGTTTGCTCCAGTTGCTTTAGCTCTACGCTCTACCCTTGTGTCAATCAGAGGAGAAGAGCCAACCAGGCAGGCGAAAGGAAGAAGGAAACTGACAGCGACTGGTATCTTGCGTCTGTGTGGCAGATTCTAAGCTCTTTAAAGAGTGAAAGTTCTTTGTCCATCTTCTCACCATGTGATTAGTGGGCTGGCTGGACCATCTCTAGGGCTGCCTTTGCTCTCTCCTATCCTGCTAAGAGACTCCTTCCATTTTCCAGAAACTTGCAGGGAAGACTAAAAATTTGAGGAGAGAGGGAGGTAGTTGAGTGCCTCCCTAGAGTTCACTCCTAATCATGGGAGGGAGCCAGAGCAAATGGCTGAACATTATTGCATCTGGCTAATGATTATGTGGGCTTATTCAGTGGCTCAGTGGTAAAGGATCTGCCTGCAGTGCAGGAGTCACAGAAAATGCAGGTTCAGTCTCTGGGTTATGAAGGTCCCCTGGAGGAGGGCATAGCAACCCACTCCAGTATTCTTACCTGGAGAATCCCGTGACCAGAGGAGCCTGGAGGGCTACAGTCCATGGGGTCACATAGAGTTAGACACAAATAGAACGACTTAGTATGCGTGCAGGCAGTGATTGTGTGCATTGCATCCTTTTCTATAAGACCATTGATATCTAATTGTTTCAGTAGAGATGAAGGAGAACTGAAGCAAGCCATTGTATCTTAGGAGTGGAGGTGACCAGACCTTTATCGTAAATCGACTGGGCCATCTCACATCACTGTTTCACAAAGTAGAAATACAGGGGACATCCATTGAAATGCAGAAATGGAAAGTTTTCCAAATGGAGAGCTGCTGGGAGCCTGGGAGCAGCTCTGCACACAGGGTGCTCTTGGTGTCCCCCTCCGGAGGAGTGCTGGGTAGCATGGTGAGCATGCACAGCCCATGGGCCTCTCTGGCACAGCCGCCTGGTGTGTGCTGTTCCCTCACATGGACAGCTGAGCCCAGCTCCCTTTGGTGATACAGTCCAGATTGCTCAGCATAGTTTTGTCCTGATGCAGTCAAGGGAAATTAGTTAACTGCAAGCTTGGATGATGCCACTAACAAGCTGGCGGGGGTTCAGAAGAGCAGATTCCTCCGTTGTGGCCACGACTTGTACAGTGACAATGAGCATGGTTTTGATTACTGCACATGTTCCTCCTTGATGAGGGCAAGAACTTCTTGGTCTTCTTTACTTGTAAGCCCCCACTGCGGCCCCCTACACATACAGGCCTTTACATACCAAAGCAATTTCCGGTATTTTGCCTTGTTGGATCTTCACAGGGGGCTGTGGAGGGTTAACAGAAGGTGAATTAGCACATTATACATACGAATCTGGGATCAGAGATGTTTAGTGACTTCCCCAAGGCCACACAGTTAGTGTATGACTGAGTCAGGACTTGGACCCAAGAGTACTGACTTATGCCTTAGATTATATAACACTAAGAATCAATATTGTGAATGGATTTCAGGGAAAATATAGATAACGTTTTAAAATTTACCTGGAAAATATAGTTGAAAAGTTTTGGGCTGTAAGTTACGGAACAACTGAATGAAAGTTGCTTCATTATATAGACATCTCTTAATCTCATGGAAGAGGCCTCAAGGAGAGCAACTGCAGTTTGGTATCGTGGTTCAACAGTGTCAACAAGGACCCACACTGGATCTATCTTCCTGCTCTGTCTTCCTTGGGCCTTGCTGTCCATTTTTAACCTTGTCAACCTTTGCAACCTCATGGTTTCAAAATAGTTGCTGCACTCTACAGTAGCATCCCAAGAGGAAGAGAAGGCAGTGGAGATAGAAGTCTGAGTTTTCCTTTAATGGAAAGAAAAAAAGTTTATGGAAACTGCCCAGAAAACTTACCTCTTGTGTTTTATTGGCTAGGAATGGATTACTTGACCACTCCCAGTTGCAAGACATGTTATGAAGTTCTGTATCCAACAAAGGGGGACCAAATACTTGTGATTGACTAAGAATAATTATGCTTCAAAAATAAAAGGAATTAAGCTTTAGGAATGGACATATCATCACCTTAGACGAAATCAGTCAACAGAGGCTACTTCCCAGAGGAAGTAAGAATGAGGTGGCCCAGGGGATGAATAGGCACCATTTGGGAGATGCCAAAGGAGTACTTCAGGCAGGAGGCCCAGTGGTGGAAGGCCTGAAGGTAAAGATGGGTCATTTCAGAGGACAGGAAGGGAATTAGGGCTGACCAGTGCTGAGTTTATGGGGAGGGATAATGGGTGAAGATGATAGAAAGGTTAATGGGGCCAAGTGTCCAGAGCGCTGCCAAGCCCTAGGAATGTTCCTCTGCAGAGCAAAGGGGAGCTCTGAATTGCATTGACAAGAGAGGGCATGATTAGATTTGTGTTTTGAAATGTCCCAGTCTAGCTACCGTGCAGAGTACCATGCATGATGAGAAAAATTAAAAAGAACAGTCAAATGTTTTCTTCCTAGTTGTGAGCTTTGGACAAAAACAAAGCTTTATTATCTGGGTATTCTGGAATCAAAAATGATTCCTGGCATTGGTCTATGTGGAACGTGGTGTCACTACACGTGTGTACTGCTCTAATACCACAAAGCCTCCTATAGGGGAGCATCAAGATCTCTGCTTTCCAACCTTCTGTTGTCACTCATATGTGACCTGCATATGAGTTCCTTGGCTCCATGAAACCAAAGGCAGGAGCTAGAGTCATATGCACCCAAGATCTCAGCTGGACCACGTGCTGTCAGCTATACCCCGGGAACCCCTGTGTTTGGAGTCACCCCTGAAGGATTATCAGTTAACTGTGTACACTCTGGTCACTGTCATCCACCCACATGTGCTCTATAAGTTTCCCACTCAAGCAAGAAATGAATAAAGTCTGTCTTTGCACTTTAACACAATTTTTTTAATAGGACCACCAATTGAGAAAGTCACCCTACAGAAATGAATTGAGCCTGTGATCTTGCTGCTTTTTTGTTTGTATGTGTTATCTTTAAATTATTGTGTACCCCTCATATGCTTAGTTGTTTACTTTTGACTGTTTCTTCCCTTTGCAGTATAATGAGGAGCTTCACTATGTGGAACCTTGCCTGAATGGAACATTGGTGCAAGCTGACAGGACAAACAAAGAGGTAAGGCCTGCTGCTGGGCAGGTGCCTGGCACACCCACCTCCCTCACAGTGATCACTAATTGTGTCCTAGTTTTTAGAAACTCATCAAATGCACTGCCCTTTCATTGAGGGCCTTGGAACCCAAGTGTGTAGAACATTTATGAAGAGACCTGAATAAAATCATGGCAGTGAAATGTATTGAGTTTCGATGCTCACTGGTTATGAAACATTCCCATTGATTTTCTTTTTCTTTTGCTCTGAGCACAGCCTGTGTTGTCCTTTTCACCCATATTGACACCATTGAAAGCACACAACTCTTGATGAGATTTCAAAGAAAATTGAACCCACTTACTGTATCTCTTGCTGCACTTAGTAAAAGTGATTAAGTAACTGTTGGGAAATATTGGGGTAACTTCCTGGATTAGAAGGTAAGCTTTACAAGGATAAGGACTGTGTTACTCTTGACTGTATCCTTAATTAGCTCTGAGCATTGCCTGCTCCATAAATATATTGTCTGAAACAAAATAAAGGTATGTTAATGGAATAAAAGTTTCCTTTACAATTGGAGCATTCCTGGAAAATTTCCAAGGTACATTTCTATGAAAATCTGTTTTCCTTTGGCCACCTTTAAATATGTCAGTGCCCCCATCACAGCCATCGCCAGTTACCTCCACAGGGCCAGGTGACAACTTAGGTTGAAAGTGTAACTGTGGCTGCAAAAATATCATACCTCCTGGGACTCAACACTGCCATCACTCACTTTATTTGGTTGTACATGCTATGTGGGTACAATAAAATAATGCTCTTCCCCTAGAGAGTAGGTATGGCTTAGGCAGTAGGCAGAGTAGCACTCTGTGACGTTCCATGCATGTGCTAGGGAGAACCGCTGGCCCGGACGGGGAGGGAGTGCCACGGGTGCTATGCTAGATGCAGGGAGTAGAAGTGTGGGCATCTCTGAGGGAGTGAGCTAGAGGATTGGGAGAAATTCATTACAACTGGAACACAGAGTGAGAGGAGAAGTTATACCAGAGTTAATATCCAACCTCCAGTCTGAGGGAGAAGTACACTATAATAAGCTTAGCTTTTAGGAAAGAGAAGCAAGAACCTTGTAGTTCAAAGAACAAGTGTATCCAGGGACTATTTGTTTATGGTTATTTTTTAGGGTAAGGTAGGAAAAAATAAACTTACAGCCAAATTTCTCTAGGGACTTTCTCTTTTGTTGGCCATTGCCTGGGTGTAGAGTTCACCCGCTTACCAATTTTGTAGCATTGGAATATTCCAGAGTCTTAAGAAGGTGTCCAGTGATGGTGCTTGCAACAATCAATAGAAAAGATGCTTAAAATGCTTCCTTCAGGTGGATTCCTACATGTACACAGGCAGTGTGATATTTGGAGATATGAAGTCTAATGAATGAAAAAATTATTAGAGAATGTGAGAAAAGAACTTCATTTAAAATTGCCTTTGAACTTTTGAATGTTGACATTTGAAGTAGTTTTTATTAAAATTAACCTAGACTTTTGATTCTGCCAGTATAGAGTAGCCATATTTTAATCAGATTGCTCCCCTTACAACTGAAAAACCGTGGATATAACACCACCAATGAGTATAGGAAGACATGCAAGGTAGAAAAAAAGTGAACTGCCCAGTCTTAAAGACATGAAGGCAAGTTCCCTGGGTTTCTTATTGATTCCCATGTATCCCAAATAGAGAACTCCAGAAGTTTCCTGCCTGTGCCAAAAACAGGTACACACAAAAATCACACAAACAGAAGCCAGTATTAATAAGAATCAGATGTTGAAATTTAAATTTAAAAAATAATGCTTTAAAAATTGAAATGTTTCAAAAGCACTTAGGAATTCTCTTGAAATAAATGTAAACTATATAAAGTCTCAACAAAGAATTATAAATTATAAAAAAAAGAGCCAAATGGAAATTATAGAACTGAAAAATATAGTCACCAAAATAAAAAGTTCACTGGATCAGCTCAATTGGAGATAACAGAAGATAGAATCAGTAAACTTCAGGACAGATCAATAGAAATTATCCAGCCTCTGCAACAGAGAGAAAATAGATTAGAATGAAACGACAAGAGTCTAAGGGACACGTGAGACAGCAGAGGGCTAGCATTCATGTCATAAACATCTCAGGAGATGAGAGAGTGGGACTGGATAGATATTTAAAAATATATTGGCTGAAAACTTCCCCAGATTAGTGCATGTTCAAGAGGCTGAGCAAATTACAAATTAGATGAATCCAAGTAAATGCATGGGAAGACAGTATAATTAAATATAATTTTGTGTATGTGTGTGTGTATGTGTGTGAAGTCACCTCAGTTCAGTTCAGTTCAGTCGCTCAGTCGTGTCTGACTCTTTGAGACCCCATGGACTGTGGCACGCCAGGCTTCCCTGTCCATCACCAACTTCTGGAGCTTATTCAAACTCATGTCCATCGCATCGGTGATGCCATCCAACCATCTCATCCTCTGTCGTCTCCTTTTCCTCCCACCTTCAATCTTTCCCAGCATCAGGATCTTTTCCAATTAGTTGGTTCTTCACATCAGGTGGCCAAAGTATTGGAGTTTCAGCTTCAGCATCAGTCCTTCCAATGATTATTCAGAACTGATTTCTGTGTATTTAATTAATTGTTAATTAAAGTATATCAAACATATAGTTAAGATCCATTCCTTTGCAAGAGTTATTTACATTTTGATAAGTAGCTCTTCAAGCCTAAAGAGATTCTTGACACTTGGAAATGATTATGTAACAGTATAAATTTCACAGACAGGTATTGGGAAAAAATAAGGAGATAGATCTACTTCCTCAATTGTTGCCATTTTGCTTGCTACCTATTTACAATACTAGTTCTTCGCATCAGGTGGCCAAAGTATTGGAGCTTCAGCTTCAGCATCAGTCCTTCCAGTGAATATTTAGGACTGATTTCCTTTAGGATGGACTGGTTGGATCTCCTTGTAGTCCAAGGGACTCTCAAGAGTCTTTTCCAATACCACAGTTCAAAAGCATCAATTCTTCAGTGCTCAGCTTTCTTTATGGTCCAACTCTCACATCCATACATGACTACTGTAAAAACCATAGCTTTAACTAGACAGACCTCTGTTGGCAAAGTAATGTCTCTGCTTTTTAATAAGCTGTCTAGATAGGTCATAACTCTTCTTCCAAGGAGCAAGTGTCTTTTAATTTCATGGCTGCAGTCACCATTTGCAGTGATTTTGGAGCCCAAGAAAAGAAAGTCTGTCACTGTTTCTACTGTTTCCCTATCTATTTGCCATGAAGTGATGGGACCAGATGCCATGATCTTCGTTTTCTGAATGTTGAGCTTTAAACTAACTTTTTACTTTCCTCTTTCACTTTCATCAAAAGGCTGTTTAAATCTTCTTCACTTTCTGCCATAAGGGTGGTATCATCTACATCTCTGAGGTTATTGATATTTCTCCTGGCAATCTTGATTCCAGCTTGTGCTTCATCCAGCTCAGCATTTCTCATGATGTACTCTGCATATAAGTTAAATAAGCAGGGTGACAATATACAGCCTTGATGTACTCCTTTCCCTATTTGGAACCAGTCTGTTGTTCCATGTCCAGTTCTAACTGTTGCTTCTTGACCTGTATACAGATTTCTCAGGAGGCAGGTTAGGTGGTCTGGTATTCCCATCTCTTGAAGAATTTTCCACAGTTTGTTGTGATCTGCACAGTCAAAGGCTTTTGCATAGTCAATAAAGCAGGAATAGTTGTTTTTCTCTCAAGTCACCTCAGTCATGTCTCTTTGTGACCCCATGGACTGTAGCCCACCAGGCTCCACTGTCCATGGAATTTTTCAGGCAAGAATACCGAAGTGTATTGCCATTTCCTTCTCCAGGAGATCTTCCCCACCCAGGGATCCTACATAAGGGGAAAAAAGTGAAATCAGCCAGAGAGAAAGGACATATTATTTAAATTACCAATTTGCATAACAGCAGATTTTTCATATGAAATCATGGAGACCAGAGGGAATTGCCATAGCATTTTTCAAATAATGAAAGAAATGCACTGTCCACCAGTATCCTATATTCAGTGAAAAAATTGTTCATGAATGAAGGAATAAAGACATGTTCAGATGAAGGAAAACTATGAGAATTTTCTTGCCAGCAAACCTGCCATTATTAGAGAATTTCTCCAAGCAGAAAGGAAATAACAGAAAAAAAGCTTGAAGCTTCAGAAATGAAAGAATATTGAATTGGTTAAATTTAGGAGTAAGAATAATATAGTATCTTAATTCTCAGGAGATTTAAAAAAAATTTTTTATTGAGTTCCCAGGTGGCTCTGTGGTAAAGAATCCACCTGCCAAGAAGGAGATGTGGGTTCAGCATCCCTGAGTTGGGAAGATCCCCTGTTGAAGGAAATGGCCAGTATTCTTGCCTGGGAAATCCCATGGACAGAGGATTCTGGTGGGCTATAGTCTGTGGGGTCACAAAAGAGTTAGATGTGATTTAGCAACTAAACAACAATAACAATAGTTGATTTACAATGTTGTTTTAGTTCCTGCTGTACAGCAAAGTGACTTAGTTATACCTATATATATATAAACTTTTTCACTATAGTTTACTCACAGGATTTTGAATTATAGTTCCCTGTGCTATACAGTAGGACTTTGCTATTTATCCATCCTATATATATAATAGTTTGCATCTACTAATCCCACACTCCCAATTCTTCCCTTCCCCCTCCCCCTCTCCTTTGATAACTACAAATCTGTTCTCTATGTCTGTAAGCCTGTTGTTCTTTTGTAGATAAGTTCACTTGTATTGCATTATAGATTTCACAAATGGTATCATATGGCATTTGTCTTTGTCTTTCTTTTTTAAATTTCACGTATGTATTTAGGCTGCACTGGGTCTTTGTTGCTTTCTCTAGTTGCGGCGAAGGGGGCTACTCTTCGTTGTGGTGTGTGAGCTTCTCATTGTGGTGGGTTCTCTTGTTGCAGAGCACGGGCTCTAGGCACACAGGCTCAGTAGTTGCCCTGTGGCATGTGAGATCTTCCTGGACCAGGGATCAAAACCTATGTCCCCTGCCTCAGCGGGCAGATTCTTACCCACTGGGCCATCAGGAAAGTCCCTTGTCTTTCTCTCTCTGACTTACTTTGCTTAGTATGATAATCTCTAGGTCCACCCATGTTGCTGTAAATGCCATTATTTCATTCTTTTTAATGGCGAGTAACAGTTTTGTGTGTGTGTATCACATCTTCTTCATCCATTCATCTGTCAATGGACATTTAAGTTGTTTCCCTGTCTTGGCTATTGTAAACAGTCTTGCTAGGAACATAGGGGTGCGTGTATCTTTTCAAATTATACTTTTATCTGGGTATATGTCCAGGGGTAGGATTGCGGGATCATGTGGTAACTCAGTTTCAGTTTTGGACACACCTCCATACTGTTGTTTATAGTGGCTGTACCAGTTTACAGTCCCATGAACAGTGTGAGAGGGTTCCCTTTCTCCACACCTTCCAAGAGTCTCAAATCATATTTGATAATTGAAACAAGAATTATAGCTTCATCTGATGTGGTGCCCAATATCTGTTGAGGAAATTCTTAAGACAGTTATATTTGAAAGTGTGGAAGGTAAAGGAGCCTAATTAGAAATAAGATTTCTATATTTCACTGTAAGTAGTAAATGCTGATATCAATAGAATGTGATAAATTGCATATTTATATTATAGTACCTAGAGCAACCATTGTGAAAACAATAAAATGAGCAATACTTAAAAAGTAATTAAAAATTAATAAATATATAAATAAATAAATTGCATTTTCAGGGGGCAAGAAACCGGATGTGAATATTGACCTGTCAAATTGCTCATGCTTTGGTGAAATTCAGAAGGTGGTGTTCTAATCTTAACATATGCCTTGCACAAATATTGTTATGTTGTATTTTGTATTGCAAAAATGAGCTGCTTCTTTTAGGAAAATCAAAAGGTTTATATTTACATCTCAAAATGCTAATTAGTTATTTTTCTTAAAAAAAAGTAGCTCAGAAAAATGTAAGAAAAGAGAATTAGAGATGAGAAATTAAGAAAAAATGAGCAGGTAAAAAAGATAAAAAGGAAGACTCAATCTCTTAACATATCACTAGTTATTTTAAACATGAATGGTCTAGGCACACCAATTAAAAGATAGAGATTGGCCAAGTAGATATGAAAAAATATGAGCCAACCATATGCTTACTACAAGAAATTGGCTTCTAATACAGTGACAAATGTATGTTATAAGTAAAATGATGGGAAAAGATAACTATGCAAGCTTTAAAAGAAATATAAGTGGTTATATTAATATCCAGAGAAGGCAATGGTACCCCACTCCAGTACTCTTGCCTAGAAAATCCCATAGACGGAGGAGCCTGGTAGGCTGCAGTTCATGGGGTCGCTAAGAGTCGACACAACTGAGCGACTTCACTTTCACTTTTCACTTTGCTGCATTGGAGAAGGAAATGGCAACCCACTCCAGTGTTCTTGCCTAGAGAATCCCAAGGAGGGGGGAGCCTGGTGGGCTGCCATCTCTGGGGTCGCACAGAGTTGGACATGACTGAAGCGACTTAGCAGCATATTAATATCAAGTAAACTCATCTTCAGAGCAAAGGAAAATACTAGAGACAAAGGAGCCGTATACAATGATAAGTGTCAATCCACCAGAAAGAAAGAATAATTTTAAGTATGTTTGGACCAAACTATGGAGTTTCAAACACATGAAGCAAAAATTAAGAGTTGAGAGTAGAAATAGAAAAACTTACAGTTATAATTGGGGACTTGTACACTTCACATTTGTGAATTGCTAGACTGTTAAACTGGAAATCATCAGGGCTATGGAGGAGCTGAGCAACACCATCAGTCTATAAGATCTAGCTACCATTCATTGTATCCTTTACCCAACAACAGTCCAATGTATATTCTTTCAAATATATATTGAACATTAGCCAGGATAAAAGAGATCCTGAGAATTCCCTCATGGTCCATTTGTCCTTTGTAGAAGGAAATGGCAACCTACTCCAGTATTCTTGCCAGGAGAATCCTGTGGACAGAGGACCTTGGCGGGCTACAGTCCATAGGGTAGCAGAGTCAGATGCGACTGAAGTGACTTAAATGCACTGCCAGCAGTTAAGACTGTGGACTTCTGGCACTTTCCTGGCAATTCAGGGGTTAAGACTCCATGCTTCCAATGCAGGGAGTGTGGGTTCAACCCCTGTCAGGGAACTAGATCTTACATGCCATGGGACATGGCCAAAACTCAAAAGGTAAAAGACTGTGCTTCCACTGCTGGGGGCCCAGGTTCAATCCCTGCTTGGGGAACTAGGATCCCACATGCCACACAGCCAAAAAAGTAAAAGAAATGATAGACCTTGGGTCATAATACAAAGCTCAGCAAGTGTAAAGGAGTTAAAATGATGCAGAGTATTTTTTATGATTATAATGGAATCAAATTAGAAATAATTAGCATAAAGACATCAGAAAAATCTCTATAAACATTTCTATAATATAATAATATACTGCTAAATAATTAATGTGTCACCAAGAACATCTCGGAGGTGATTTTAAAAATATAAAGCTGAATGAAAATGAAAAGACAATGTATCAAAATGTGTGGGACAAAGCTATAACAGCATCCAGAGGGAAATTTATAGCACTGAATTCTTACATTAAAGAGGAATGCCTCACAATAATAATTTAACTTTTACCAAAAGTAACTAGAAAAAGAAGAGCAAAATAAACCTAAAGCAAACAGAAGGAAAGAAATAATAAAGAGCCGAAATATTCTGCCAGGAGACCCAGGTTTGATCTCTGGGATGAGACAATTCCCTGTAAAAGGAAATGGCAGCCCACTCCAGTATTCTTATCTGGAAAGTCTCATGGACAGAGGAGCCCAGCGAGCTACAGTCCATGGGGTCATAAAAGAGTCGGACACAACTGAGTGTCTAAACAGCAACAACAGAAATCAATTAGAGGTATACCTCATTTTATTTTGCTTCAATTTGTTGCATTTTGTAATAACATTGCGGTTTTAGCAACCCTGCATCAAGAAAGTGTTGGCACTGTTTTTACAACAGTTATGGTGATCTGTGATAAGTGATCTTTGATATTAGTAATCTAATTGTTTTGTGATGCTACAAACTGGACCCACTTAAGATGGTGAACTTGGTCAGTAAAAGTTTTGTGAAAGTCACTCAGTTATGTTTGACTCTTTGCGACCCCATGGACTATACAGTCCACAAAATTCTCCAAGCCAGAATACTGGCGTGTGTATCCTTTCCCTTGTCCAGGGGATCTTCCAAACCCAGGGATCAAACCAAGGTCTCCCTCATTGCAGGTGGATTCTTTACCGTCTTTGAGCCACAAGGGAAGCTCAAATGTTCTGTGGTTTAGTGCAGTTCCAGCAAGGTTTTTGTAGACATAGACAAGGAGATTCTAAAGTTTGCACAGAAGGGCCCTAAAATGATAGACAGTCTTGAAAAGGAAGGAAGGGTTATCCCCACTGTCCCCAGTGCACCCCTGTGTGTCTTCTGTTGACTTTATTCTGCAAGATCAGGTGCCCATTCTGGATCCATAATTGCATCTCCAGTGGGTGGAACAGCCCAACCAGCAGCCTAGTCTGGGTGGCTACAGCTGTGGGAAGGAAGCAGGCCTGTGTTGGACAGATCTACTTGGTTTTCCAGAATGAAAGACTGGGCAACTAGGCCAGTACCTATGAGGTTGATGCTCGGTAGGAGTATTAATGCATAAATGGATGAATAGATAAGCTCCCTGGCAAAGGATTCTCGCTGAGCAGTTTTTCTTTCATGTCAATAGAAGGTCCACAAAATGCTGAAAACAAAAGCACGAAATGAATTACATTTGAATATAATCAGAACATTCTGAACTTGATTGTGAATGAAATTATCTGATTCCAGAGTTGACATTCCTTACTACGCTGTCTAGTTCAGTCCAGTACCCTGAATGGCAACTTTGATGCCATTTTCTCTTGTTCTTTTTAAAATAGGGGTTGGGATTATGGTCTGTAAAAACTGTGTATAACTGGCATTGTGCATACACATTGATGCTAGCTTTCCATCCTGTTAGTTCAGTGATTCTGACTAAAATGTGTCAAATCCTTTGGAATATTTCATTCTTCGCTCGAAAACTCCATTTACCTCCTGAGAAGTTCTCATGACAGTGAAATAACAGATCCTTTCTTACTCTGTCATCTTTTAACTATTTCCCTGATGGCTACTGAAATGCGACTTGCAGTTAATGAAAGGGCTTCTACAAGGTGACACCTGGGATTATTATGTTATGTACCTTTAGTCCAATAGCAGCTAACTCTGGTTTCCAAATATTTAGATGACCTCCTAAAAATTTCAAAGCTGGATACTTTTAATTAAAGCAGTATTGGATAAAATTCACTTTCAAAATTTAAAAGAAGAATGAGAGCCTCTTGATGTCATGAAATAAAAGAAAATGTTAGAGCAAAAACACTGGCCTTGGACAGAATAAATAGTCCTGTTTCACAGATTTCCTGTGATTTTGCTTGACAGGGCCCATGACACATCATTCCTGAAGAAGTGATCTTGAAGTTCTGTTAAGCTTTTGTCTTTTAAAGGCATTGTTTACTGTCTAGAGAGAATTTTCTTTTGCTGCTTTATGTAGCAAATAACTGAAATATTTTTTCTTTAAGGAAAGAGAAACCATGACAAATTGGGTGAGCCTGGAGTTTAAATATAACATTTAAATGAGTAAATTCTTGTCCTGATTTACTTCAGGCCTTCTGAAGCATTCATCAGACCTTAAAATGAGCCTCCTATGGTCTCTCTCTGGGATGGGAAGGAAGATTAGTGATATGGTTTTTCTCTGGTTTTATAATGAAGATGTTCTAAAATCCACTGAATTTCATGGCTCTGTTTAAGATGCATTTCTATTTATTTCTAAATCAACTATCTTAGAAACCCATGTCACTCTCATCTTTCTCCAAAGTTTTGATCTTTTCCTGTGGGATCAGGAGACACTGAACTTCTGTGAATTAACAAAAATACACATCAGAGTTGCTGAATTTTCCCTAGTATTGTTTCTGCCAGCGTGAACTTTGTCAAAAGAAGTATCCTGGATTCTGAAACTTCCCACTTCTCATGGCTTCATGGGCATCCAGTGAACAAGTGGGTGTCCATTGTACAAATTTGCCAATGTTACAGGAGTGAGGGGTATGTTATGAACTCTAAGTACAAAGTAACCCTGCTGCCCAAACACCAAGGGAGAGAAAATTGCAGAGTAAACACACACTAAGCCAGTTTTATTCAATTTAGAGTTAATAAAATGTAGTAAGAATTGCATTGCTTTAAAAAATGTCATAGTACATTAAAAATCCAGAGAAAATTTCAAAATAGTTTAAATGGAAGCAAAGATTTTTAGATCTAGTATAACTTAACACAGTGCAGCTCTCAACAAGAATAAGGTAGGTTTACGTATTTTACCACGAAAGACTGACCGTGGTCTAGTCTGTAGTTAGGTGAACTACAAGCATGATGTTGAATAGATCTCTAGAACTTGTCTTGAAATGCTGAACTGTTGGTCCCCTCCTTATTGTCTTCCATCCCATGCCTCTCGTTTATCTATCCATTTTACCCCCCACCCCTGTTCTCCATCATCTCTTTCTCTCCCTCCCCCTTCCTTCCCTCTTTCTTTCCTTTTCTAGTCATATTAAAATCTCTATAGCCTGGAAGTCAGTGTGAACCCTCTAAAACCTTACATATGTTCTGTTTTCCATCGGGAACATACAGATATTTTTTTCCTTCATGTTCTCCCGCATCTCTTGTGCCCAGTTAACTTTTTCACCCTCTGGCCTCAGATAAAATAACAGTGCCCTTTGGGGTTTCCCCATGAGGCCATGTGGTGATCTGGCTTCTCTCTTCCCTTCCCAGTGGCCAGAGTCTTCTTGATGATGTTGTATTTGCCACTGTTTCTATTGCATCCAGCGTAGGGCCAGGCCATCCATAAAGAGCACTTTAATGGAGGAAACACTTGATTCTTCAGATCAAGTCAGCCTCCTGATCAAAGCCCTTCCAAGACTTCCTATTCCACCTAAAATGAAACCTAACCTCCTTTATAGTGAGTACAATGCCTGCTGACTACCATGTACTCTTTCTTCATCCACTCAGGGCATGGAGTAGATTTCTTTGTCATCACACTCTACAGCATGCCCATTACCACCTCAGTAGGGCCTCAGCACCAACTCCTCCTCCTAGAAAAAGAAGCGTTCATTTTTGGTTAGATCTTAGTCCAGAGGTCACCTTCTCTGACCCCTCCTCCATGTGACCTTACTCTGACTCATGTGAGCCCTTGTGACAGATGTTCCTTTCTTTTTATTTACTTGTTCATTTGTCTGTCACTCACTACCTGAAAGACCACTCTGTGGACACTCATGCTCTGTGTTTGATCACTGCTGAATCTCTTATAAGGAGCCCTTGGCCAAGTGTTCAGATACTACTGGCTAAACAGGTGAATGAATGGAGAAAGGAGTATGCATCTTCTCATCCTGCTATAGTTTAAAATGAAGTCTTAGATCTTGAGAGTAAAAGAAAAAGCTCAGTCAGTTCAGTTCAGTTCAGTCGCTCAGTCGTGTCTGACTCTTTGCGACCCCATGAACCGCAGCACGCCAGGCCTCCCTGGCCATCATCAACTCCCGGAGTTCACTCAGACTCACGTCTGTCGAGTTAGTGATGCCATCCAGTCATCTCATCCTCGGTCGTCCCCTTCTTCTCCAGCCCCCAATCCCTCCCAGCATCAGAGTCTTTTCCAGTGAGTCAACTCTTCGCATGAGGTGGCCAAAGTACTGGAGTTTCAGCTTTAGCATCATTCCTTCCAAAGAAATCCCAGGACTGATCTCCTTCAGAATGGATTGCTAGGGGTAGGCAAACTGACAGCTGGAAAATGGAAACTTATAGCCTGATTTTGCAAGGAAAAAAGGCCAAAGCTGGTTTCGATGGAAACAACTGAGAGTATATAAGCAACAGCTTGGAGTGTCTAGGATTTTGATGAAAGTTAGAGCAGTATACTTCATCTACCAGAATTACTGTTTAGCATGACAGTGTTGAGTTGTTGGGGTGAATTGAAGTTCATATCAATAGTCTCTATTTTGGAGAGAGAAGTAGTATTAGAGGTAAAAATGCCTAATTGTTAAGAACCAAATTAATGTGGCTGTCAGTCTGGCCACAGTGAGCAGCGACCAGGCAGTGTGTGTCACCTCACCTCTGTCACACAGGTGGCTTCCTCTGTCCCCTTCCTTCTTGTACAATCACATAGGATTCTGGCAAGGTTTAATGGGAAAACAGCATTAGGGTGTTTTGCAGGGCCAGCATCTTAACAAATTTGAGTAATTGATTATTTACTTAAGTAATAATGATTATTAATGATTTGTTAAGTTTCTCTACCCCACATTTTAACATAGAGAAAGATGGAGAATATAAAAAATAAACTGCGGTTCTCAGAACAAGCCACTTCCCAGAGCATCTCTCCCAGAGCGACCAGCCCTTCTGCATGAAATTCTCATGTTCATACATACCACCAAGCTTATCCACCTTTTGACATTTTTAGTGGGAACACTCAAATGGTTAAGCTAGAATATGCTGTCCATGATTTCACAAATATTTAGTCAACAGTCATGGGAATTGTACCTTGCAAAGTGGCACAGAAACAGGTCAGCACTTGGAGGCAGACATATGGGCTATGCCATCATCGTAAATAGAGCAACCTAAGTTATTTTTATGGCAAGTGTCGCTGATGTGAAAATAGAAAAGAAAGTACAAATGACATAAGGTCCTACAGTACATGGTAAAATCCTGCCTTTTTGAGTGGCAAGTGCAGCCACCTTAGCTATTCTGCTATAGCGTACTAGAACATTGTGAATGTCAAGGTGATGGGAACCCAGCCATGCCTCCCTCACACATCAACACATCAGTTATGACTCCTTAATTTCCAGAGCCTCATCTTCTCTCTCCTTCCCCTGAATCATCACTGATTCTGGGACAGAAAGGCTCATCCTGCAATCTCTTATTTTGGACAAAATGAATCCAGAGCAACTTGATCAGAATAAAAAGCTATTATGAGCAACCTTATTAAATTACTATTTTTGTAGGCAAAAAATGGTCTGATAGTTCAGCATTTCACTTATTTATTATGGACAGTGCCTGTTAGTAGGGCTGCAACATTAGGTGTACCCTATTAGCCTGTTTGCTCCCAATAGGTCATGCGGCTGATTCATTTAATCACTATTAATTGTATAAATTAACTGTACAGGAACCTAGATGCAAATAAAGTAACTAATTAATAAGAAAAAAACAAAAACAATCTGGCAGTCAGAACAATGGGCTTTCATATGCAGATTACCCCAGCAGTGTGAAACACGGCCCTTCAGTCAGCTCTCTAATTTAGATTATTTCTGAGGGATTAAACCTCTTACTTTTGCCGGATTTGGTTAAAATGACCTATGAGAAACCCCTGAAAGTCTTAAAGCCGTGTGACTTCACTTTGTGATGTTGCTTTAGTCTGTGTATGGATGTCAGGCCATCCAAGTATTAACTAGCACTCTGGCCACATGGGCAGAGCCCGCGGACAGTAGGGAGCTGCCAGGGTCTCTGCCTCAGCTGCTGCCACTGAGCCTGGGGAGGACCATCCAGATGCCAGGCCCAGAGCCTCCACTCTGCCTGCCAAGGCCCTGGTGGTGAAAGCCAGCTGGCACAGGCTGTGTACAACCCTCGAGTTTGCAGCCAGTTAGTTGCCCGAAACACTTTGGAATCAGATCGGCCCTGAAGGCATTTCTCTGGAAGGAGCTGTTATCTGACTTCAGTTCTGCATCGTCAATCATTGTCTGATGCAGCCTGTCCCTTGCCTGGGTGTGTGTGAGGGGAGGTACAATGGCACACTTGGTTAGAGGACTCAACAACTAACAGCAGGAGGTTTCTGCAGCCTTACTCCCTCCAGCCTAAGCCCCCTGAGCTGGCTTCACACATTGTGTGTGCCCTGTTGCTAATTCGAGATCACTCCTCTCCATGAAAGGCATTCAGTGCACAAAGTGGAAGGTGTTTTTGCTTCTGTAGCTGCCTCTTATCTTTAGAGAGAGAAGATGTTCTTCCGTCTGTAATACTTAAAAAGATTTGCTTTAAGTCTAGCAGATTTCTAGAGTATTTGCTGTAAACTCTTACTGGATTGAGCTGGATTGACCTCATTTAGCAGCTCGCTGGGTCTTGGAGGGGAGTATCTAGCACAAATCAGTGTGCCTTGGTTGAAACTGCTATCTCATGATAATTCCACTAGGGAAGTCAGAAAGCTGCATGCCTGGCTTTTTCTCAAGGACTGGTTTGGTTTTAGGGACTACAGACTGCCGAGTACCCAACATAATGGGATGTGCTGTGAGGCACTGAGGGAGCTAACTCATAAATGGAGCCTCCTGCTGTACTTGTTTTTGGCTTTCCCTCCTTGCCAGCTGCATAAGCCTTCCATACCCTGGCTTCACTGTGTGTGCATCTAATGAGCCATGTGTGGAAGCTGCAGGTCTTAAGAAGGGGCAGTTCACTGAGTGCAACTCTGACACAAAGTCTGGAGCCCTCCGTGTCATTCTGCTCCCTGGATGCTGCTCTAGACCTCCTTGCCCAGAGGTTTCTTCACTTGGGACTCATTTTCCTTGATATTAAAATGTTTATCTATCTATTATTTTTTGATGATGCCCTCATCATGTGCCTGAGGTCTTGGACTTGGATTTGTGTGATCCAGAGTAGCTGACCAAAACCAGTAATTCACATTTTTATCATGAACACATCATGTTGGATGAGACTGGTCACGTTTGGCTAAAAGCATTTCAACATAAATAATTTCAAAATTCCCATTCTAGTCATCGGGGTGGTGAATGATTAAAACTTGGCAGCTAGGCATAAGAATCCCAGGAACAACATTAAACAATGTGTAGATTCCTGAGCCCACTGGAGATCTACTGGATTAGAATTTGTCAGCCTGGAGCCACAGGATGTTTTTAACAAGTTGCTGGTACTTCTGTTGCAGTCTGTTCATGAACGTATTATTTAGACATCATTGGGGTCTAGTACAACCCCAAAACTTTTGCTTGAGTCACCCCACAGAAATTAGGTATTCTTGGATTTGTTTGAATGCCGAAGCTTCTTAAGCATGGGTCTTCTGATCTCCCATTACTGTTTCCATTCTAAACCTTGGGAGCCTGACTTCAATATTTGAGTTATTTTTAGAGTTAAAATATTAAATATTTTCATGGTTATAAGATACCTTCTGAATCTCTTCATTTTTTCCTGATATTTGACACCAGATGATTTTAATACCTAGCATGTCAAACTAATAATTGTGAAGGACTCCAGGTACAGTTCTAAGTTAAGGATAAAATGCTGTATTCTTGTTTTATCCTTTTAGGACACTGGGAAATAAAACCAGGCATTGATGAACAAAAGTAGACATTTATGTAGAGACAAAAGTCTGTGAGTGGAGACAGTCTTCCAATACAGTGCCAAGTTCCTGTCCCTGTGTCTGCCCCAAGCCACAGCTGCCATCAGGATTGGCTAAATCATCTGCAGGGCCTAGTACAAAATGAAAATGAGGGGCCACTTGTCCAAAATGTAAGAATTTCAGGATGGTGTCATCAGATCATTAAATCTGGGCCCTTCCAAACATGCATTCTTATGCAAAGCCAGGCCCTGGAATTGGTCTCAAATTATTTAGTTCTGAAAATGAATATTTCCTCTTTTTTATCTCTTTATAAGATGACTTGCAAAGAACATTCACACAATAATAAGGAGAAAAGAGTTCTGAATTATTGTAGAGATTTTTGAGGTTGAGTTTTAGTGTTTCTGTCTTTTTTTTTTCTTCTGAACCAGTGTTAAATTTGTTTCTACAGGAGGTATCTCTTCTTTACTACCACCTCAGAAGGAGCTTCCATTGGGACCTTTTAAAAAACACCAGCCCCATAATCTGAGATTGCAAACTGGAGTTGAAGCAGTGCAGTGTCGGCTGTTGTTTAGACATTTCCATTATCTGAAGTTGAAGGTTTTTGTGGGTGGTCCCTCTCTGTTGGGTGTCACTCTCAACAAACGTGTAGAAAGAAGAAATAACCACAGATGCAGCCAAGCTTCAATCAGCTCTGCCTTAATTGGCGAG
Source organism: Oryx dammah (assembly GCF_014754425.2). NCBI lineage: Eukaryota > Metazoa > Chordata > Mammalia > Artiodactyla > Bovidae > Oryx > Oryx dammah. The sequence goes on from NW_024070193.1 coordinate 14,104,397, forward strand.
TCAATTGCTTTTGTAGCACAGGCAGAATCAATTAGGGAGGTGGGCTAGGAGACAGCGCTGGCCCTGCCATCCCCCCTGGTGGAGAGTGTGGGTTGTTGGCTCCACCAAGAGGAATAGGTGCTATCGCTGGCCTTATCGTAAACGAGGCTCCAGGACGGCTTAGTTCACCCAACCAACTGTTTTCAGTTCTTTTATTTTTCAAGAATTCCTCCTGCCCTCCAGGCTTTCTCTGCCTCATCTCTCCACTCTCTTTTCTTTCAAGGGCCTGCCCCTCTGAGGTGTCATTGCATGGGTCTTTCTGGTTCCCTTCAAGGCAGGGGTTATCTCTTCTTCCCTTTTCCCCAGCACTCCAGGCCCACAGTCAGGCATCCAGTGGCAACTTGATAGCATGTCTTGTCTATCATGTGGAGCAACCTGGTATTTCTGCAAGTTGAAAGGTGGTTTTGAGGCTAAGATCCCCAAATTTGAAATTCTGTAAATATGGACATGTTAGGAAGAGGGGATTCATTTACAGCAATAAGTCTTTGTCTGTCTAATGATGCTTTCATTTTTAACGTTTCTTTTTATACCAAATAATAAAAATATGGATAAGCAAAAGGAAGAAAAATTTTAAAGTTGCATGTAATCTTAACAAAAAGAACCAACTGTACTGCTGTATTTATCCTGAAGGCCCTTATATCAGATAGTTGTGCTTAAAAAAAAAAAAAGAGTTCTTTAATTGTCCTTTAAAATTATTGCAAGTTGTGATAACCCTTCTAGTCCCTGAAATATTCTTCTAAAATATTTCAGATGACTACAAAACATTTCAGCCTCTTTATTGTTGAAAATACAGTTTGGTTTCCTTTTTTCCCCTGTTTTTATAAACAGTACAGTGATGAGCATCTGTATAAATATTTGAGTATTTGCTTGATTAATTCCCCATAATAAATTCATAGAATTGAAATTGGGTCAAATCATATTTAAGTGTTGCATGAATGTAAGGCCTTTTATATATTTTAGTTTGTCCATTGATTCAACAAGTATTTGAGTGTTTGCCTTGGGTTGGCTAGGTACCATAAGGGTGTTGGGGCCATAACGTGAGCGAGACAGATGAAATGAGACGTCTCCTTTCTCTTGTGGAGATGCCAACTATAAATATACATCTGTTTGTAGCCGAAGTTTCCAGAGCTTGGCACTGTGTTTGGAATGAACTGAAGTTGTGACTTGTATCTGTTCTCATGTAGTGGAGCTGATGAAAGCCTTCTTCCTCCAAGAAGCTAACCTGCGTCAAATCAAGGTTTTTATAAAGTTTATGAAGGATGGACTTGGACCTTCAGAAATAACCAGAAAAATGTGAAGGGTGAGACCTGCCTGTTTACACACATGGCATCTTGCCAGGAGAGACACAAAGCAGGCACATCTGTATAAGTAGCATTTGGACTGTGACTTTCCTCAGTCGCTAGAAGGTTCTAAGACCTGGCTCCCTCAGGAGCCTCACAGGAGGATGATGAACTGATTAGATCAGCAGGGAGTCCTCCTGAACCTTGCCATGTCCCACTGTGCAAAGCTTCCATGGAGGCACTGGTTTTACTTCAGATATTTCCACGTCAGAGAGAAGCATCAGTTCTGGGCTCATCCACCTCATCTTAACATGGGACAGTAAGTGCTTCTGCCATTGAAATGAGGTTATAGTGCAGCCGACTTCCTAGTATGAATTAGTACTCATTGTTCACATCCAGGAGATCTATCTGGTCTCTAATTTGGCACTAGTATTAAACATCTGCTACCTTCAGACACTTCAGTTTGTAATATAAAACATTAAGGACAAACAGGGACTGACTCAGACACAGTTCTATCAGGTCTGTACTTTTTCCTCCAAATGGCAAACATCTGGACCTACCTCTTTAATACCAGCTTTCTTGGGTCATTGTGTTTCCACGTTTGAGAAACACCATCTCACAGTCTGCCTTCCCCACCAAATCTAATCACAGTCTGATTCACTTTGAGATAGTGGTGTCATAAGAAGTGTACAAAGTGCTTCTCTCTGCAGCATGTAGAAGGGAAACATGTGTAGTGAAGAGATAGAAGACACAGGGGAGCTTTCCCCAGGGGAACTAAAGCACAATGTGCCCCTAACATTATAGAAAAAGGTTTCTAGGAAATAGGTAGTCCACGGGGGTCACTTGAGGCCTAGCAGAGAGAGCATTCCCAAGACAAGGCAAGGTGATACTGACGGCCACAGTGTTTATTAGATGCTTTCTGTATACCAGCCTTGGCTTGAGCACTCATGCCATAGATCTATGACATATATGCCCAAAAGATGTTGTAAAATTCAGCCAAGGAATTTCTCAGACTTCGCTGGAGCATGAGAGAATTATCCCAGAGATGAGGGTGAAGGAGGGTTTGTTGCCAGGAGAAATTATATCGTGATGAAGAGGCCATGTTTATATGAAATCATATTGTGGCCTAGTATCAGGTATGGAGGCCATCTAGGTCTCTGGCAAATGGACTTCTGCGGTTCGGGTTTGGAGCTCAATAGTAATGAAACCATTGAGATGTGTAAAAGCATGTTTGGAAATTCCTATGAATAGTTAGACATCAGAATGAGGCAGTCATGATCACTGGGACACTGCTTCTTGATTCAGGCTGATTTTACGTTGATGTGAGCAGTATCACTATTTTAGGAGAAGGTGAGTGGTACCATGTCTTATTACTGATAGTGCTGACGACTGGAGAGCTTCTACAGGGCACTCGTACCTTTAGCTTCTTAATTTTAGTCTGTCATCTGATGACCACAGTACAAAACAGCCTAACATAGCCAGGCACGTTTGATGAACACCTGCTCTGTAGCTGTCCATCAGAATTTTGCACTCCATGGGCACTGCCAGATGCTAGGTGTGACCCAGACAGTAAGGAACAGGGGCCTGCACACTTCCCATACTTCCTTTGCTCACATGCATAATCTTGTTCCATTGGATCTCATTAAAAAATAATAGATTCCACAGTAAGATTATTAAGAATTTCCAGGCAGTGACAGCATAGTATTGAACCAAGCACAGGCCCTTTGAACACAGGGCCCTGTGTGGCTGCATTCGTCTTGTGCCCCTGAGACCAGGCCTGTGTGAGATCCCTAGGGCTCTGTGTGCTGCATCGTCAGGGATGTCGAGAGCTGCACCCTGTGCATTGGAAGGGCTGTTTGAATATGGATTTAAATATGGGGCTCTGCACTTTGAAACCCACCTTCCTTATACTTTGCTCTGCCATCCTGGACACATATTTCACCATTCAAAGACTCCATTTGCCTGTGTGTTACACAGGAACCTAATAGTACCTTTTAGGGGTGTTTAGGAAGATGGAGTGAGGTTATGGATGAAAAGTACCCAGTTCCCAGCATACAGTTATCATCTAGCCAGCATTGGCTGCCTTTGGAGGAATTGGGTGAGGCAGTTTCTGAAAGCCTTCCCGTGGCTGCAGCATCCCTTGTCCAGATGTAATGGGCACAAAATACAGGTCTCCTGAACTCTAGTGACCCAGATGGGCATCACTGATAGGTAGCTGTTAGCCTTTCCCCCAAGTAACCCCAGTCAGAACCACTGACTCTAATCAACTCCGTGGATGGGAGATTGTCTCCTGATGTCCACTTTTTATATTAATCCCTTGCTTTTAATTGGGAGGACTCAGACATTCATTATAATTACATAGGAAAAAACATGATTGCTATTATCCCAGAGTTATCAGAATTGACTCAGCTAAATCAAATGCTGGTGGAGAGAGAGGGTTGTGTCGCCAGGACCTTCCACTGGCCTGGATGTTGTGACTGTTTCACAGAGATAAGCGGCCTCGCTGTGCCTGCTGGCATCCGGGCGTAGGCAGCCGCTGCGCTCGTGCTGGTTCATCTCCCCAGGCGTTAAGCTGTACTAATTGCTTTGGAAGGGAGGCCTTCTCCCGGACAGCAGCATATGCTGCATGAGCGCCTGAAGCAAAGATAAAAAGCCACCCTCGTCCTCCTTTATTGAAGTTTAATAATAAAATGGAACTGTCACCATTCCCAATAAATTGTTTATTTTAATTTAGAAAAATAATGGAAACTGGCCACCTCCTGGCACACAGTTGTTGAGGACTGATTTCCTGGCTCAGCTAATTTTGAGCCAAATACTGTCCTTCAGTAGCTTGCTCTAGAAGACACTCAGGCCTCAGTGTCAGTAAAATCAACCACATGTCTCTCCACTTAATAAAACCTAGCCCTTTAAGGTGAAATGCGTCATTTTTCAAGGTGGATTAGATTGTAAAGTTGCAAACCAGGAAGTTGACATAGGTGTTTGAGGCATGAAGTTTTGTAGGATTTTTTTCAAGTATTTTTTTAGCAAATATGAAATTAAAATATGCTCACATGTTTCTGTCATCATGGTTCTTTCAAATGTCTTCTTTTTTCCTGTAATAATAGTGAGAAGTCAGCTTGATGCCTTTTGAATTAAGTCAGAAAAGAAGGCATCTATGAAGGAAGTATCTTACTAAGGCTTATAGAGGGAGGGTGAGTGGCAGCGTGGAAATTGGACTTCAAGCCACCTGGCTCCTGCCTACTGCTCTAAGGCACGGATGCTCTCACTTTTTTACCAAATAAACAGAAGCTTTCTCACCCCCATTTCATAGGTAGCAAAACTGAGGCCTGAGAACCAAAGCTACCTACCTGTCTTGGGATATCAGAGCTGGTAAGTGGTCTAACCAAAACTAGGGCTTAGTCTCTTGGATCCTAGTTCAGTTTTATTCTTGCAGAGTTCATGGGGTCTATATACTGGTTGCTAACATACAAGTATAATATAATATGATTGCATTAAATATAAAAATTTTTATCTTACAGTAAGCAGCCATACCTGAGAATAGATTTTAAAAAATCTGTTCAGGAGGCTGCAGGGCAGTCAGCCAGGCCCCTTCATTCCCTTTCGGATGCTACCCTTGGAATGCACACAACTAGAGTTCGTCTTCAACAAATGAGTATAGGCCGTGGGGGAGGGAAAGCAGTGGATGTCCCATCCATGTGCACTTGGAGTGTGCTGTGTATGAAATGCCTGGCTTTGTCTGGCATGGGCACTCAGACAGTGTGTAAATCAGGCAATGAAATGACAGTGATTAAGAAGAGGAAGGAGGGCGTAGATGAGATGAGAAAGGTCATTGTAACGCAGGGAGGTCTTTGGGGATATATTGCCTCAGTCAGGGTTATGTGACAGGCATGGTCATCAAGGTCCTTTGAATTGAGTGACCCAAATACAGCTAAATCTAGGCAGGCAAAGAATCAAATTTGTTGGCTCACTTATCCGAGAAAAGTAAGCATGGCTGGATCTAGGGGCTCAAGTCATGCTGTCGTGACTCTGTCTTGCCCCCTTGCATTGTGGACTCTTTTCCTTGGCTGTTACATTTATTCAGATGAGCTCTTCCTGTGCAGTGGCTTCATGGCTGCTGGCAGCACCAGCCTGCCTCCCTGACTTTTCAGTAATCTCAGTGGAGAGAAAATCTTCTTTATCATGTTTCAGTAGAAGCCCAACTATGGCTGATGGGATAGAATTCACAGATTGAACAGGGCTGATCATGGGGCCCAACCCTTGACTGGGGAAGGAGAGAGATGTTAGCACTGTTCAATTCATATAAATTATGAGGTGTTGGGGAAGAGGGAGAATCAGCAGAAGGGAAAAGGATGCTGGATAGGGGAAATCACACATACCCACTGGCCTTAGAGTTTCCTCTGACTCACCATCAGGCGATGGCTTGGTAAGGAGGAAGGACTAGTCTAGCTCTTGTGTCTCCAGGTTAGTGTTGTCCAACACAACTTTAGGCAATGATGGAGATATTATTTAATCTTCACAGTCCAGTCCAATGACCACTAGCCACATTGGGCTGTCAAGAACTTGAAATGTGGCTTGTGTGATCAAGGAACTGAGTTTTTAACTTTAGGTAATTTTAATTAAATTTAATATTAATAGCTGCATGTAGCTCATGACTACTGTAAAGGGCAGAGCAGCTCTTAGTGGAAGTCACATCACAGGAGATAGTTCCCTGGAAGGCAGGACCCCCTGTCCCCACTTTGGAGGAGGGTTGGACTGAGAGTTAAATGCAGAGGCTGGTTGACCAGGATGATGAAGTTGAGTTGTTTAGGTTGTAGAGTAGGAGGAAAGGGGGTTTGAATGTGAGAGAGAGGACCGGGAAGAAAAAACAAAGAGAGAGTCCTTCATCTGTGACATCATTTAGAAACCTTTAACATGAAGAAATATTTTTTCTATTTCGTGTATGAGCTCAGCTTCTATCAGGAAGAAACAAAATCACAATTGACCTTGTTATAATAGCAAATTGAGGGGAATTCCGTGACATGTTATTGCATTTTGCTCTTAAGTGTCCAACAATAAAAGCAGCCATTGCCTAAAACATGATTCTGCACATGACATGCAGCTACACATGGATTAAAAGAAAAATTGCTATGTTATAAAAAAAAAAAGTCCTGTGTAAACTTGTGTGACTGAGCACAGCTAAGTGCAGTTGACAGAAATGACATCAGATGAATAGAACGAACTTGTTGAGGCAGAGCCCAGCCCTGTGCTGTGAACCTGGGTCTGGTTAAAGAACTCACTCTGCACAGTTTGCGTGATCGGCCTGCCATCCTGCTTTGTGTCCTGTAAGATGTGTTGGGTCCACCTTGGGGTGACACTTACCAAGCCGAAGTCTTCTTGGCGGTCACCACTGACTCACAAGTCAGGTTTCCAGGGGTGGAGTTTCTTGGAGAAGGCAGACTGATTTGCTCTGACTACTTGCCTACCCACTGTGGGACCCATGAGCTTCTTAGATTCAGTCAACTTTCTGGGTTTATCCACTGAGTGCTCATAGAGGCTATGCCATGAGTTTGGCATCCTGCTGCCAAGTCAAGAGCAGCAAGAATAGAGAAGCAGGAAACTTGGTTCCTGGCTGTGTAGTTTGCCTAGTTCCCTGACCCTCAGCATGCCACTTTATAATCACTTGTAGACTCAGTTGAGTGCAGAAATTAAGAGCAGGCATACTGGAGACACACTGGCCAGGTCTAAGTCAAGTTCATAGCTAGTGCCTGGCATTCAGGTTACCCCCTCTCCCACCACACACACAGACACAGACACACACAGACACACACACACAGACACACACACACACCCAAAATAAGCAGCAGTGAGTGTGTAGTGGAAAGGAGAGAATTTAGAGCAGCTGAAACTGGCCTGGATAGAACCTGGGCTGGGCAGCTTGGAGGTATGTGAGTTTAGGTGCAGTACTGGACCTCAGTCTTACTCTCTGCAGAGTGGAATGATGGAACTTCACAGGGTTGTTATGTGGACACAGTTGGCTGGTTTTTTTGTTCAGAACCTAACATCGAGCAGGCTTCCAGAACCGAGGTTGCTCTGGTGAGCATCTGAGTGTGGTTGCTGTGAGGGAGGGGTGGCCCAGGGAAAAGGTCTTGTGGGTGGTACGTGTATCTCCAGGGTGATTTACCAGCTTCACATCCAGCCTTGATTCATGTTCGGCTTGGATGACATTAAAGCTGATTGCCCTAAGGATCCCTCCCACTCAAGCTTTCCAGTCCAGTTTGCCAGCAAATGTGCAGCCCGTCCTGATGACCAGAAGCTCCAGGCAGAACAGCATGTTAGAACTATAAGTCCTATCCTAGGATCAGTGTCTGTGGTGCTTTGATCACTTTCAGAGGCCCAAGGCAGACACATTATGAGTGGGCGTCACCATTGGTTTCTGATGGCATACTTGGAGTACTGTTGGGTCGCAGGCACAGTAGGAGAAATGAAACCACTCCTAGGCCAGGAAGTCACCAGCAGGCCTTTTCCCCTAACCCACCCCTCTTGTCCCTCTCCCTCCTCGTGTCTTTAGTGACTTCTCCAGCTATTTCTCCAGCAGACAAGGGTTGGATGCCTTTGGGAACAGAATAATTCATTTCAGTAGAAAACAAATGGTTTTGGATTGGGTCAGTTGGAAAGTGTTGCCAAGCGCTGTGCTGCTGTGAACATGGGCTTTGGGCCAGTACATTCCCGTGTACCTGGGCATAGGCCTGGACCCGCTCCTGTCTCTTTTTGGAAAGCAGAGATGTTTGGGTTTCACAGTCAGTTTCTTTGTCCCCTTTATTTTCCAGCTGATGCTGGGCTTCTGTGGAATTGACATAGTGGAAAGACCTGGGGCTGCTCCTGAAGAGCTTCCTTCCCATCTGCCTGTTCCTCGGAGCCCTCTGTGTTTGTTGCCTGGACCTACCTCCCATAGGCACAGGTCTCAGGTTGTGGTCCAGTCTTTAGCCTCACTCTTTGGCTCTTTGGGGGCTTCCCTGGTGGCTCAGCTGGTAAAGAATCTACCTGCAATGCAGGAGACCCGGGTTTGATCCCTGGGTTGGGAAGATCCTCTGGAGAAGGGAACAGTTACCCACTCCAGTATTCTGGCCTGGAGAATTCCATGGGGTCGCAAAGAGTTGGACAGAACTGAACGACTTTTATTTTCACTTATGGCTCTTTGGAGGTGGTTTTTGAGCACCAATTATATGTGTCAAAATGTGGTAAATGTGGAAAACAAAAGACCATCAGATGTGCCCTGTCTTAGAAACATCACAGTCTTGAGTGGGGACAGAATCTAATCAGGTGATTACACACCTGGAGTGCTAAGTGCATGGTGGATCTGAGCCTGGTATGGCAGCCTGGGCTTGCAAGGAAGCACTCCACGGTCTCAGGGGTGGGTGTTCTGGGAAGGCTTCCTAGGGCAAGGAGGGCTGAGTCCCTCTAAACAGACACACCCTGAGAAGATAAGAGGAAGGCAGAAGATGGATGGAGAGTGTGCTCCCAGTGGAGGGGGAGCATGTATGGAGTCTAGAAAAATGATTGAGTGGAAAAATAGGAGAAGGGCGGGGTAGAGGGAGCTCACAGCGCTCCCTGGAAGAGTGGAGAGTCACAGGAGATGAAACTGGAGAGGGAGGCAGACATTTTCAACAAATTATAAACTTTTCACCAAAATCTTAACTTTCTTTCCCCTAACATGTAATCAAAGCTTAAAAAAATACATATGGAAGGTAAATTTTATACTAAGTTCTTATGTTTTGAATTTGGAAGGCAAAAACTGAATTACGGCCATTGGGGCCTGAGAATGAATCATGGGTTTTGCCTCGGCATGTGCTTGTTCATTCAGGGTTGGTATTTCATATAACAGGACAGATGCTAATGGATTTTTTTGCTTTGTTGTTTCAGCACTTCAGGGAGCATCTGGACAAACTTTTTGCCAAAGGAATTGGAATGCTGGATATAGCTCTGAATGAAGCCTTCAACATTCTCAGTGATGTAAGCTCCTCTTTGATTTGCCTTTCTCTCCTCTAAGAGAATAGATGGGATTTTCGTGGGCCAGCAGTATTGTTAGCCAGGCAGGGGATAAGAGGGTAAGGTTGGGGAACCAGGTCCAGTTTGGGAGGCCATCCCAGCCCGCTCCTGGGCAGAGTCGATGGTACAGTCTGGTCAGCGGCCTCACCTGCCACCGTCACTGACTCTGGGGCCATCAGTGTCTCAGTACTAGAGCACCATCGACTGCAGGTTTCTTTCTCTCTGAGAAACTCTCAGTTTCTTCACGCAGTGGATTCCTTGTTGTGAGTCACGGGCTTCTCTGTGTGCTGTGTTCAGGGTGTGTTACAGGCGCTACCGATCCCAGCCTTCCTCTTGCACACTGGAGGCTTCAGGAAGTCCTGCAAAAGCAAACCCCACTGTACCTACTATTTCTCCTGCTTTGCTGAACAGAGAATTTCAATTAATAGCACCTGTTAACATCTTGTGAAATACGTTGTGGAATTTTGGGCTGGTGATTCTGCCCCTTGAATGCAATTGTGTTAAGCTAAAGCATCATGAGACTTCTGTGTTCTTTTTTCTCTGGGAGGGCAGTAGGAAAATAAATGACTGTCTTTATTAATGCAGATTCTCTATTATTTATTTAACTATATAGGCTGCATGCTTTTTAAATGTCAGGAACTGGGAATAGTACACCAGTGAACAGAATAGATTAAGTATTTGCCTTAATGGGCCTAACATCCTAGTGAAAAAGTCTGCAAATTATGTCCCAAGAGAAACATCAGCCTCCATCTTGTTTTTGTAAATAATGTCTTATTGGAGCACAGCCATGCCCACCTGACTACATAGAGTCTAGGGCTGTTCTTGTACTACAGTGGCAGAGTTATTTTCAATAGATACCATATGGCCTGTAAAAACTAAAACAGTTACTATATGGCCCTTTACAGAAGAAGTTTGCTGACCCAGGTTCTAATGATGGGAGACATGAAATGAGTAGTCTTATGGAGAACAATAATTCTACTCTTCCAAAATGATAAGAGCTTGTTCCTTTATACAATGAGGTCAAGAGTTCTCTGGCTACAGGAAGAGCTCTCTGGTTAAGTGATGTTGGAGTGCAGACCTGAATGGTATCTTGAGGAACAAGTTTTCAACAAGAGGAACAGCAAAGGCAGAGGCCCTGAAGGAGGGCATATTTATGGTACAACAAGGAGACCAGCGTGACAAGAGCAAGCAGGAAAGAAAGCGTGTGCTAGGGAATAAGGTCGCAGAAGACCAGCATCACGTGGAGCCCAGTGGACCCAGTGAGGACTTTGGCTCTTCCTCTATGTGGGATGGAAAGTCATGGAGTCTGAGCAGAGAATTACAGAGTCCAACTTGGATTTCAACAGCATCCACTGGCCGCTCATTGATAAACAAAGATAATAGCAGGAAGGCCATTATCTGAGTGACATACAATGGTGGCTTTGGACCAAGGAGGTAGTGATTTAGATGTTAAGAAGCAGAAAAATAGAAGCTGCTCTAAGTATTTCAAACAGCAGGAGTTGAACTCAGGAAGTTGGTTGCACAGGGGATGGAAAAGCTGAGAAATCAAACAGAGAATGAACTGATCCATGGATTAACACCAGCAGGAGGCAGCTGCCCTCTGGGTCAGTAAGGACCACAGGAGGGAGGGCTGCCATCAGAGCCTCATCACTATGGCTGACCAGAGTAGAACAAAACCATTGAGGGGGCTGCCCAGCAGGAGCTGCAATGCTAGGGAGGGGCCTGTCCTGTGGAAGCTAGTGCGTTGGAGGCGATGCTGCCATTGCTGGAAAATGCCCAGGCCCCCAAAGCAGAGAGAAAAGGAGAAATGGCTTAGAAATACCTTGGCCTCTCCCTTGAGTCCTTCAGTATTCACCTGAAGACAAAACTTGTCAAAACTATTGCCCAGTCTGGGAAATGTGATTTTCAGGAAAAAATATAGGGCGGAGCTGAGAGCAAGCAAGCCCTGAATGGGGTGACAGCTATGTTGAAGTTCCAAAAGAGCTGGGAGAACAACTGGTCGTTCAGAGGCTTCTCCTCCAGGTAGCCCTGCAGGCCACCAGCCATCCGCTTCCAGGTGAGCATTCAGCTGGCGCTGTGTGGCTTGTTTTGGTGGTCAGTTATATCTGACTCCATAACTTGAGCTTCTACCACTAAGCTACAGTGGCTCTCAAGCCAAGGATAGGTCCTAATTCTCTACTCTTTTTTTAACCAATAATATCTGCTGGCACATAGAAGGCTATTTACATCTCAGTCCTGAGTCAGTATTGTGCATCAGTGCAGAGGAGAGGAAATAAGGAGGGAAGGTGTCATTTCAGCTTCCGTTATACAAACCAGAGGCCCTTCCTACTCACCTGGCTCCAGATAATTAGCATTTATGGACAACTCAGTGTTTGGGACAGCACATACCTATTAACAATGTATTAATAATTAATAAACATGACTGATCAGAGCCAAGGACCAAGCTGCATCTTTAAATTCTACTTTGAACCTTGGGTAGCTTTTGACATAACTCAGATAGTAAAGAATCTGCCTGCAGTGCAGGAGACCTGAGTTCATTCCCTGGCTAGGGAAGATCCCTTAGAGAAAGGAATGGCTATTGACTTCAGTATTCTTGCCTGGAGAATTCCGTGGAGAGAGGAGCCTGGCAGGCTACAGTCCATGGGACTGCAGAGTCAGACACAGCTGAGTGTCTAACACTTTGAACCCTGAATAGGCACCTTCGTAGGGCTTGGAGATGCTGATCTCCACAGCTTAGCAGGCTTTTTGTAGAGGGTGATATTGAAAGGACTTGCCACATTTGGGGAACTGGCTTTCTTTATTTCAAAAACCTGGTGTCTAGTGCAGGGGGAGGCTACTCTGAGATGGGGGGAGGGAGTCCCTTGCTTGGAAATGTACCTTGCAGATTTCTGTTTTCCTGCTATTTGACAAAGGTGATGAAGGAGTAAAGAGTTAAGAGATGCTTCTTGTGTTGACGTTTGTGGCTTCTGGAGTCAGGTAGGTTGGGTTGAGAAGCCTGACCCACTCAGACCTTGCAAAAATTCTGCTTGGTTTTACCTTTATTTTCCTCATCTTTAAAATGAGGCTGGGAATAGACCCAACACTGGTCACTTAATTTGTGAACCCCAGTGCAAAATGACAATGCAGGTGCTTGTTCAAAAGTTAATAAGAATTTTAGGAAAGTGATACCAGAGTGTTCAGCCAACTGTGGGGCCCTGTATAGCTATGTACATCACATGTCATGAAGCCGGCCATGCTGGATAGGGGTTGAGGCTTCAGCATGAGGCAGTGGCGCCCAGCTCCCGCTCAGTTGTGCTGGGTTGGGTGGGAAGTGCCGGCACCGTGACCACAGAGCCATTAGGCAGCCTCAGCTTCTGCCAGGCTGCCTGAGGTTTCTAGAAGCAGCTCCTACCCGTAATGCTTCGGTCCTACTCGCTGCCCAGATCCTCAGGAATCTCTGCTTCCCTTTATTCCCCTCTTTTCTCTTCCTTGCCCTGGTACTTTTTCCTCTCCCTATGCCTTTCACTTACCAGATTTGTTTTAAAAAACTCCTAAGCCAGTAATCCCTGGGAATGCCCAGTGGAATGCCGTCTGCTTCAAGGCTCCAACATAGGTGTTGTGGTCAAGGTGTGGGATGCCATCCTCCTTTTGGAGACTCACAATTCATCTGCTACTAGAGACCTTAGCAGTCCTGCAGTGAACAGACCTTTTAAAATATGTCTATACCAACACTCAAATTATTGACCCAGGAACTCTCTGCGTCTGCGTATCTACCTCAGGATAGAATTTGTAGAACTCACAGCTCCCCAGGCACACCTTCAGGCATAACATTTTTTTATCCTTTAAGAGGGTGTGTATTTCCACACCTCCAAGAACCAGAAAATCATCAATACATGGTGGATTTTTTTCCTTGAATCCTAGTGACAGAAGCATTTTTGAACCAGGGAAACCGTCCACATACCTGCTTGATCTACCTTTATCGGTAAAAGCCCTTTGAGGTCTGGCCAGTCAGAAAGTCTGAGGGGTCGAGTGTAAATTCCAGAAAGTAAGAAATGGAAGGAACAAAAATGTTTCAAAATGTCCCTGCCTGAGATTTGTTGACAGTTGGCACCATATTGAGTGCACATTTATCCCAGAGAGAGAAACATTTCCATCCCACTTCTTGCCATGGGGCTTTTAAATAGCCAAACACTTTGAAAAACACAGAGATGGTTAATCTCCCATGAAAATGAAGCTTTAGCTATTTTCCACTTCATCAATATGACCTTTAGTGATATAATTCTCTTCCTGTGTATTATGTCTGCTTTTGCAAGCCAGTATGAAATTAAAAGCTATTTCTTGAATGCACAAACACATATACACACACTCTTTCTCTCTTAGACACACACAGTTGAAATGCCAATTGTGGTTATGGCTTAGAATGGTTCAGAAGTTACTATAACTAAATGAAGTTAATTCTGTTTTGCATTTACCTGCATTTCAGTTTCAGTGTTTGCTCAGATGATTTAAAGGCTTGCAGTTGTTGTACAAATGGCTTTGAAAGGAGCATTCAAAGAAACTTCTAAGACCCTTCTAGCTATTGATCTCTGCTGCATTCATTAGATTCTCTTAAGAACACAGAGCCGGTTTGCTACAGTAGTTAGCATCTACCTTGTCATGTGACAACTGCAATTATCTTTCTTGGCGATGAATACAATCTTTGCAGTGATTACCTTTAAAAAATTTTTCTTAGCCAATTAAATAAAATTCGGTGACATTTCAAAGACTGTTAATCACAACCAAATGCTCTAAATGTCAGGATGCATTGAAATTTTTGCTGCTAACTGATGAATCACTGAGCTAATTGTAGTTCATCATCAGGCCCTTGTCATTGTTATTATTATGGAAAACACTTTCATCACTCCCGCTATTCAATAAAAAAAAAGTTCTAGACAAATATGAAGAGAAGAGATATTACTCATCAAAGCATTTGAATTTAATTGCATTCTTCAAAATTCTCCCAACTGCAGATTGCTGCAGAAGAAAACCAGGGACTCAGCCATGGAAGAAAGTAATGGATTTAAATAAACAGCTCGGGGCAGCCCCTTCTTCCAGTGTGCAGTATTCAGATATCTTCATTTCCCTCTCTTGCCTTTTGTTTGGGAGAGTTTTTCCTGGGTGTTTTCAAATGAGTTACATGAACAACAGTCTCGAGGTGTCCTGATTTTTTCCCTTCTGCAGCCTCTGTGGTCAAATGAATAGATCACTTGTATTCGGTGGCACATTACTGGGTTTATCCAGTGACATGAAGGCTGTGTTGAATCGCAGGCTCTCCAGAAAATCTCCAGAGCAACCTGTTGATAAGACAAGGCTGCAAGACTGTTTTTTCTTGTTGCGCTATGATGATAGAATCTTGGTAGCATCTCAGAGTGGAAAGGGCAAAGTCATTTATTGAGACTATTAAGTGGGTCCTCAGGGTGGAAGAGAGGGAAAACGCTTCATTAAGACAGAGTATAAATCCTAAATTATAGTTTATGATTGGTGGATGCAGCAAGGGAAGATTTTGAGGTCAGAGGTTCAAAGAGTCTTAGGGTATAAATTGTCCTTTGATGCTTTCTGTTCAAGAGTTGATAGGTCTTTTACGAAGTTCCTGGAATAAGCACTAAAGTTATTTGCAATTTTCACCTTCTTTAGCAAGAGTTTTCTAGAATAGTAAGTTATGTCAATGAAGACAGTAGAAAAGAAGTTATGTGAGAAGTTTTGTGGTCCAGTGGTCTTAGTTCTCAGGTATTTCTACCTACTGATACAGTATCATGTGCCTTGTGTGTTTATTAATTTAAGGACACTCTGCCCAGTCAGAGTGGCAGGAGTGACTGCCAGGGTTGGGACTAAAGTGAGCCGCATTCTAAAGGCACCAAATTTAAGGAGCAGTCGCTCTCGGGTTAGGGCCCTTGGTGTCTGCCATGTGCCCCTGGGACACTAGAAAGACTAGAACAAGAACGAACAGGAGGAGGAAATGAACACCGTGGAGCTATCAGACTGAGGAGTGTCATCTCATTACTGGGAGGCCATAGGTCGAGTGCGCTGAACCTGAGAATAGATTCTGGAGCTGGACTGCCTGGGTTCACATCTCAGCTATGGCAGATAGTTGCTGCGTGATTTTCGGCAAGTTAGCTAATCTCTGTGCCTGTGTTCCTCACTGGTCAAATGGGGATAATGATAGTACGTACCTCAGAAACTAGTAGAGATTAAGTAAGTTCATACTTGTAGCCCAGCATATAATGGGCATATAATCTGAGCTGTAACAACCTTATAAGCATGTTGTTCCCATCTTGTAAATGAAGAAAAGGGTATTCTTTTGAAGTATTTATTTATTACTTATTTATTTTAAAATTTTGTTTGAGTGCACCTGGTCCTAGTTGCAGCATCTGGGATCTTTTAGCTATGGCATGTGGGATCTAGTTCTCTGAGCAGGGGTCAAACCCAGGCCCCACGCACTGAGTGTGTGGAGTCTTAGCCACTGGACCACTGAGCTAGCCCCTAGAAAAAATATTCTCAAAAGAGAATTTATTTTAGGTACCAGTTTGTGGTGCTGAAATAAGATTGAATATTTTCCACTATACTATGGTATTCCATCCGTGTTTTGAGTTGGTTTTACTTTGTCCTAATATAACCATGAGGCCATTCGTTCCATCCATCCATCCATCCATCCATCCATCCATCCATCCATCCAATCTTCTCTAAAGTCACTGCAACTTCAAACTCCACATTAGAAATCTCAGTTCATGGAGACTGGGCATTACGCTTCAGTGAGAGTGCTCTGGTAGCTCTGGTTCATCAGTCAGCAGAAAGTCCAAGGGTGACCAGTATCCTGGTCATGGTTAGTAGATAGAACATGCCTATGCATTGTCACTCATGCCTGTGCACATGCTCTTTGCCCTCTCTGAAAGGCCCTTGCCCCAGATGCTCACCTCCTTCTCATATTATTCAAATGTCACCACCTCATTAATGGCTTCCCAGACTATACTTTCGAAAGTTACCCCTCTGCATTTCCTATCCCCCTACTTTTTTTTTAACTTTGCATCGCCATTATCAAACATAAAACATAATTTACTCCTTTACCTTGGTATCTCATCAAACAGAATATAAACTTCATGAGGGAAAAGATCATTCTGTGTTTCATCCTCAGCACTGTGTGGGCACTTAGCAATAATTTTAAAATAAATGAAAAAAAAAAAAAAAACAACTTCACAGTTTGTAGTGGTGGGAGTTTTCACTACTGAAGGTTAAAATCTTTTTGTGTGTTCCTCATTGGTATGTAACTGTAGGGTTTTTAAAGGACACTGCTTTGAATTTGTAGCATTCATTAAGGAGATTCTTCACCCAGGATTCAAGGGAAGGACACGAATCTCTGACAGCTGTCATCTGGTTAGCCAAGCTACCACTCACAAAGGCTGGGCACTTTTGAAATTCTCTGTAAAACTGAAAGTTGAAGTACAGAATTGGTATCATAGTGGGCACAATCTTGGGATTTCAGCAAGCTCTACATACTAACATACATAATATATAATGTTGCTAAGTCGCTTCTGTCGTGTCCAACTCTGTGTGACCCCATAGATGGCAGCCCACCAGGCTCTGCCATCCCTGAGATTCTCCAGGCAAGAACAATGGAGTGGATTGCCATTTCCTTCTCCAGTGCACGAAAGTGAAAAGTCAAAGTGAAGTCGCTCAGTCGTGTCCGACTCTTAGGGACCCCATGGACTGCAGCCTACCAGGCTCCTCCTTCCATGGGATTTTCCAGGCAAGAGTACTGGAGTGGGGTGCCATTGCCTTCTCCGAATATATAATGTTACATGCTAACAAATACATGTTTAAAACAAACCCTAAAAAGAGTGCTTACAGTATATTCTGAATTGGCATGCTCCTGACTTTATTCTCCATGTGTACAAAACCTCCTTGATTTTATTACATACAATCTGTATCCATTAGACTCATTCAAACTAAATTCATTTAGATTTTGAAAGAGATGTTACTCATCACATATTCTGTTACCCATAATTGTGTTTCTAAAAGGTTGCTCTGCCAACTCCTTTGGGCTTATATTCTGAAGCACTATCCATGTTTGAAAGTAAGAGAGGTTAACTATCCTAGAATCTCACGCCTACCTTGTGTGTATTTTTAGGAAATCTCTTCTGTGGTCTGTGTTTAGTTTCAATTTCTCAGAGTAAATATGGAGATCCATAAGTGGGCAGAGGCTTATCCTATGGGTTCTTTCTGGTGGTGCAGAATGAACTCTCATTTTAAGAGGCTTCCTGAACCTAAGATCTCATGATTCCGAAGTCTCTTGGGTACACATAGCCCTCTGAAGTGTTTTTCAGTTTGTACTTATTTCTTCCCACAGTTCAACCACACTGGACAAGGAAGCATCTGCAGCCAGGCCATTATGCTCATCACTGATGGGGCAGTGGACACCTATGATACTATCTTTGCCAAGTACAATTGGCCAGATCGAAAGGTAAGTTGATGTTGATGGCATCGTGGTGCCATCGTCTGTGGAGGATCTCTGTTGCATTATTACCTCCAGCTTCTCCATGGATAAGTACCCTGTGTGGACTTCATCTCATGACCTATGGTTTCTCAGCCTTGTGTTTCCTGATTGACCAAAGCCGAATACTATGGCTTTCCTTGTTTTTAACATGAAACTTCTTTTGGTAGCAAGAAGAAACCCATGTAGAAGTGTTCAGTGCGTTCAGTGAAAAGACTCACTGTGAGGTGTGCTTTGTCCGTGATGGACAGTGCTTCTCTTCGTTTATGTTTGCCATGGAGCCAGAGCTGGGTGGTGAACCCAGCCCCTCTAGAATGGGGAAGGCAACCATGTGGCCCTGTAGCCGAGTCCTCTGTTTCCGTGTTCCTGTAGTGCCTTCCTGTACCCTCATTGCCATCCAGAGTCTCCTCTTCATCCCCCAGTGCTGTTCCTTACTCTTGGCAAAGCTTGTCTCTTCTTTATTCAAATTCTTTTTTATTTCCAAGTTAACATTTATTTATTTGATAAACCCATATGTTAGAGTGTCAGTGACAGATATCAGTGTTTTTGGTGTCTTCTGAGTGCCTTAACCCAGAGGTTCTTCAAGCTGTTAGCCAGTTTGAGTTCCCTATGGAGAGCTTTTAAATTATGGATCCTGTTGCACACTTACAGAATCAGAATTTCTGAGGATGTGGCCCAGGATTCCATGTTTTTATTAAGTACCTCAAGTAGACACCAGTCAGCAGATTGGTAGCTGGTGATCACTATCTCAACTTAATGGTGAGGTCTGAGCAAGAAATAGAAGTTCATCAGAGAGGGCGCTAGCCTGCAGGTATCACAAAGGCCCTTTCCTATCCTTTGTGTCAGTGGCATTACTCTGACTGTCTCTGTAGGGGCATGAGACTGTTTAGACCAAGTCTGTTTTGCTTCTTCAACTTTGTATGTTTAATTTCTGGGAACTGAGCTAACCACACGCATGGCAAAAAGAAACAGAAGACAAATGACAACTGTGCACTCAACTGTATCCAGAAAGCACACGCGCTTGAGGCACTGCGAGCTGCCATTCCTTGTTCTTTTAGTCATTCTTGGTCCTCCCGTGTCTTTGGTAACATAATCGTCTCACTTCACCAAGCACGACTCTGGTGCTTTAAGATGCATATGTTTTGTAAAATGTGCTCCCCAAATGGATAACATCTCCTTCCCTTGTTGCTCAGCCTTAGAGACAGCCATTATTTCTGAAGCTGGAGGGAAAACTAGCTGTTCTGGGCTTGCTGAGAGTAGGTGGGCCTCTGGCCTGGCACCTGCCTGAGGGATATCCAGGAATAAGTATGGCTGAATGCAGCTCTCACAATAAACACTGACTTTAGAGTTCAGTAGTTGAATAAGATGGAAGTTCACTGTTGGAAAAGAGATTTTAAGTGAGATACTTCAGGTGATGATTTCCAGGGAAAGGTAGAGGACAGAGTTAATTCCTGATAAATGTACATGATTCAGAGGAGGGGGCATGCGGTTTACACTTGCACCCCCACAGCGCATAACATTGCTGAGCACGTGGCCACTACCTCGTAATGCACAGCCCTAAGGAGCTGAGTGACTGAGGACCCTGGGGGCAGCGCTGGTAAAAGGTAGGGCTGTGGATGTGTTGTCATCAAATACGGTGTTCTCAGGTGCCATGACATCTCACACCATGTTGAAGGGTAGTTTACATTATTTGGGACCATCTTAAATAAAGAATGAAGTAAATGGGCCTTTTAATAAGCAGCTCCATTAACAGCAAATGTATTAACGTGAGATTTATATGCTGAATCACATGAATCCCTCTTGCTTGGTGATAAGTGATGGATAGCTGTAGCCCGGGAATATTGAAATTTAAACATCCTATCCTTACTTGCTGGGAGAGGCATAGGATGAAGGCTGAAAAATTGTAACTCTTCAGACAAAAAAGGAATTTCAACATATCTTTCCAAAGAAACAGTGTTGACTTCAGGCCAGATGCTTTCTTGGATTAATTAGAACCAGGGTCCTGCAAATTTCAGCCTTCCATGAAGCAGTTTGATCTACTTATGAAGTGTTATCAAGCAGAGGCAGACTTTCTTTCTGTAGCAAGAGGGCCTTTCTAATCTATGATTAGAAATTAATAGCAGGATCCCTCTCCTCCTGCTCCATTCTGGAGCGGTCCATGACATTCATATGCGTATGCATTCATCTTCTTGATGACTTCTCTGTGAAGGTGCAGGGAATAAATTTGTATAAAATTGCAATGTGCGTTAGCACTGTGTGAAAGTGAGACGCTGCATCCTGTCTAAGCGGTCATCCTTCTCTATTATTCTGAACGTTAGGTATTTAGTAGAGGGTTGTGTTGTGCTGTTGTTTGCTATCTTCAGAATTATAGAAACAGGAAATGTTCAGGAGAGAGTGAAATGATCTTAAGGCTGGAACCTGATTCCTATAACATAGTGATTCTTAAACTTTGGTGAGAATAAGAATCATCTGGAGGGCTTGTTCCAACACAGATTGCTCACCTCCAGCTCCAGAGATTCTGATTCAGTTGGGCTGGTGGCGCCTGAGAACATCCATTTCAAGCAAGTTTGCAGGTGATGTGAATGGTACTGGTGGGCAAACCGCACTGGGGAACTAGTGCTGTAGAAACATCCCAAGGAATAGGGTTTGGTTACTCAGTGGGCTCTGCCACTTGTGCTTCCCTATGTTTACCTTTTGTTGTTCTTTAGTTAGTAAGTTGTGTCCAACTCTTTGTGACCCCATGGACTGAAGCATGCCAGGGTCCTCGGTCCTTTCTTGCTTTTTCCCAGAGTTTGCTCAAATTCATGTCCATTGAGTCAGTGGTGTTATCCAGCCATCTCATCCCCTGTCGCCGCCTTCTCCTCCTGCCTCCAATCTTTCCCAGCATCATAGTCTTTTCCAATGAGTCTGCTCTTTGCAAAGGTGACCGAACTATTGGAGTTTCAGCCTCAGTCCTTCCAGTGAATACTCAGGGTTGATTCCCTTGAAGATTGACTGGTTCAGTCTCCTTGCAGTCCATGGGGCTCTCAGAGAGTCTTCTCCATCCAGCACCATAATTCAGAAGCACCATTTCTCCAGTGCTCAGCTTTTTTTATGGTCCAACTCTCACATCCATACATGACTACTGGAAATTGAGTATCCAGACCTTTGTTGGCAAAGTGATGTCTCTGCTTTTTAATATACTGTCTAGATGTGTCATAGCTCTCCTTCCAAGGAGCAGGCATCTTTTAATTTCATGGCTGCAGTCACCACTTCAGTAATTTTAGAGTCTAAGAAAAGAAAATCTATTTACCGCTTTCACTTTTGCCCCTTTTATTTGCCATGAAGTTATGGGACCGAATGCCATGATCTTAGTTTTTTGAATGTTAAGTTTTAAGCCAGCTTTTTCACTCTCCTCTTCCACCCTCATCAAGAGGCTCTTTAGTTCCTCTTCACTTTTTGCCATTATAGTGGTATAATCTGTATATCTGAATTTGTTGCTATTTCTCCTGGCAATCTTTATTAAAGCTTGTGATTCATCCAGCCACAAGCGTCTATTCCCTCAGTCAAATCCAGTGCACAGGTATGTGTTTCTTGGCTCATACTTTGTTTAAAAAATTGTCAGTTACTGATTATCATTTTAAAATTGGAGACAGAATAGTAATAATAATAGTAAAGTTTTAGTTTTACAAAGATGTACACATGGCACTTTGGAGTCAGCATTCTCATATGGCAGAAACTGACTGGAATTGAAGGATGGCTGCCCCCTTAGATGGCAAACATCTGGTTCTTTTGGCCCTGGTCTTCATCATGCTCCATTATTTCCTTCACTTGAGTGCTTCACATACCCATAGGTACAGAATTCTGGACCACTGCTCGGGATTAACACAGGCATGGTCTAGATTACCCAGCCTCTAGGTGTTTCTTTCTTTCTCTTAGGCCTGCCATAAACTTTCCCTTCTCTTCTCTAGCCAGATGCCGTCTTGTCTTTACCTGAGTTTTACACGTCACACTCCCTCAGAACCATATAAGGGGTGTGTATAGCTTCAAATCCAACACTGTAATCACCTCTGGGCCTGGCTTTTCACCTTTGTTGGTTTGATAAGTCCTTGAGGAGAGGTTCTGGATCTCTGACCAGTCCCATCACCGTGCTCTGTTCTGTCCCTGCTGAGAAGTGTGGCATTGAGTGCCTAGAGTAGTCTCATGATTCCTGCCCATTGGTGTTTATGCCTTGTCTGAGCACCTCACCTAGAGTGTGGGTGGGACCTGTGACTTGTTTCTAAACAACAGAATATGGTAAAGGTTAGAGAATCTTGCAGATATAATCAAGGTCTCAAGCCAGTTGATTTTTAGCTAATTAAGAGGAATATTGTCAGGGGTGGGCCTAACTTTCTTGAAAACCCCTAAGAGAGAGACTGGACACTCCCTAAGGGCAGGAGACTCTCCTTGCTGATTTGATGAAGTAAACAGCTGTTTGGAGATTCTATGTGATAAAGAACTGGGGGCAGTCTGCCTCCAGCCAACAGCCAGCAAAAACCTGGGCCCTCAGTGTTAGTTACAAGGAAATAAGTCCTGTCAACAGTCTGGCTGAGTTTGGAGGCAGATGCTCCCCTATTGGAGCCTCCAGATGAATACCTGGATAGCAGCCTTGTGAAATGATGAACAGAAGATTCAGCTAAGCCATCCGCAGACTTCAGACCCACAGAAACTGTAATATTACCAATGTTTGCTGTTTTAAGCCACTGCATGTGTCTTGCTTATTGTGCAGCAATAGAAAGCTATTTGAAGAAGCAAGGTGAAGGGAGAAAGGAAAGAAAATCATTTCATGGTAGCAATGCTATGAAACATCCCCAAACTTAATGGTTTAAAATAGCAATCTATCATTCCTTTCAATTTTGTGGGTTAACTAGGTGGTGGTTCTGCTCCCCATGGTGTCAGGTGGGATCACTGAGGAAGTTGTGTGCATTTGTGAGCGTGGTGGGGCTGCCTTGGTTCTCTTCTCCAAGGGCTTTCTCTCCACGCTATGTCTGACCCTCCAGGAGACCCTGTGAGTCTTCTTTCTTCAGTACAGTAGTCTGGACTTGCTTACCTTATGGCAGTCAGATTCCAAGAAAGAAAAGCAAAAGGAAGTGGGATGCACTTGTGTTTGTCCTGTTTTAATGCTCAACCGAGATAGCATATTCAAAAGCAGAGACATTACTTTGCCAACAAAGGTCCATCTAGTCAAGGCTATGGTTTTTCCAGTGGTCATGTATGGATGTAAGAGTTGGACTGTGAAGAAAGCTGAGCGCTGAAGAATTGATGCTTTTGAACTGTGGTGCTAGAGAAGACTCTTGCGAGTCCCTTGAACTGCAAGGAGATCCAACCAGTCCATTCTAAAGGAGACTAGTCCTGGGTGTTCACTGGAAGGTCTGATGCTGAGGCTGAAACTCCAATACTCTGGCCACCTCATGTGAAGAGTTGACTCATTGGAAAAGACCCTGATTCTGGGAGGGATTGGGGGCAGGAAAAGAAGGGGATGACAGAGGATGAGATGGCTAGATGGCATCACTGACTCAATGCACATGAGTTTGGGTGAACTCTGGGAGTTGGTGATGGACAGGGAGGCCTAGTGTGCTGCGATTCATGGGGTCACAAAGAGTAGGACACAACTGAGCGACTGAACTGAACTGAATGTTTCCTAACCAGGGTCTTGTGCAAGGCAACTGCTTAGTAAAACATTATAGGATAAATTGGAAGAAGGAAGGCATTAATGGTGATTTAGCTTTAAGTCTATGAAGGCAACATCATGATCGCCTATGCAATGTGTCCCTTGCCAGTATGTTATTTCTGGAAGCAGAAATGAGGAATTATTTATCCATTTATTGGATGCCATTTACTTTTAGATAATATCCATTGGTTAGTGGCTGAATGGCAGCTTTATACACTTGGAATAAAATATGAACTCTTCAGTATGAAAGGGACTCATTCCAGGATCTGCTCAAGAAATAAAGCTGCCTACATTTAAATTAGAAAAATGGCTATGCCTGCCATCTATGTAGTTGCTCTTCCAAATGAACTTTAAAAAAAGAAAAAGGTCACGGAATTATTAGTCATTACCTCCCATGATGCATAAGACAGAGTGACAGGTAAAAAAATGGTAAGTTAGTGATTTGAAAAAGAGGTTGGCAAACTGGCCAGCTGCCTGCTTTGGGAGGTTCTTGAGTTAGGAATGATTTTCACATTTTTAAATGGGAAAAAAATAACTAAAGGAGAAGAATATTTCATGATTTGTAAAAATTATATGACATTAACATTTTATTATCTGTAAGCAAAGTATTGTTGTAAGAGTTATACCCATTTGATTACATATCATCTGTTGCTGAAAAGTTGAATAGCTGTGGCAGAGACCATCTGACTTCTAAAGTCTGAAATATTCATTATCTAGCCTTTTAAGAATATGTTTTCCAACCCTTGATCTGAAGGAATCTTTGAGGAAATTTAGACCAGCGAGTATATGGTTGAGAGTCATTGCAATGCCTTTAGAAATATATACATTAGCTGAATTCAACAGAAGATGATAATGGTGAGTTCTTCCTGCCTTTCCATTGCTTTTGTTCTATTCAAATAAATACATGAACCACATGATAGGAGAAAGTGAAAGTGAAAGTGAAGTCACTCAGTCGTGTCCAACTCTTTGCGACTTGTGGACTGTAGCCCACCAAGCTCCTCCATCCATGAGATTCTCCAGGCAAGAATACTGGAGTGGGTTGCCATTTCCTTCTCCAGGGGATCTTCCCGACCCAGGGATCGAACCCAGGTCTCCCACATTGCAGGCAGAAATACAGTCTCTCAGAAAACCTCCTATCGTGACACAGAACTTCAGATCCAAGTACTAACATCAAAGATTTCAAGGGAGGAAAGGAGATAGGAGAGTTGATGGCAAATATTTCTCTTTGTGCTGTAGGCATCTCTCCCCCAAATGTGATGCGGCCCTTTCTTTTCTGTCATGAGCTGTTTCTGTCCTTCCTTGCTCCTGACCTCTCCTTCAGTGCTGCCCAGGGCTGGGGCACAGTACACCGTGATCTGGTGGTTCAGAAGGAGAGCCAAAGGCAAGTACACAGCCTGGGACTGCACCCAGTGCCCAGAATGTCAGATCTTCATAAATGTGACATGTAACTGCTCCTCCAACTCCATTTTGGTTGTGACATGGTACATGGCAGAGTGTCAATCTTTTGGGTCCCTGAAGCAACAAAGGAGACACCCTAGAGAGAATCAGATTCCCCTTTTACCAAGACCCTGGAAAGGAGAGACTCTCTGAATCCAAATGAAATGGAATTCATGGAATCCTTGACACTGTGGGGTCAGAACGCACCCACTCTGATTTCACACCTCTTATTTTGCTCTGTGTTATTCTTCAGGGAGAAAGATTTGGCTGCCACTGTCATCTAACAGACCATGTCTTAACTCACTTCTGCTGTAGGTAAACTGTGAAACCCTGCCCGGGTGTGCCCTGCAGACCCTTCTGTACGTGTTGGGTGTCACCATGCCATCTGTCTTTCATGTGAGTCTGTGATGAGAAACAAGGTTGCTCAGTTTACTTCCCAGGTCTCCATCAATAAGAGAATGTTTTAAACCAGTTTCCTGTACTTAAATATATAAAACAAAATGAATTCTTATTGAATGCTCTCTGACTACTTCTTGTGCACTTAATTCTCACAGAAACCCCATAAGGTAGGTTCTGTTACTATCCTGTTTTCAAAACTGGGGGAAACCGAGGCAGCAAGAGGCTCTATAATTGATTCAGGATTCCATAACCAATCTGATGGAGCTGAAATGACAACCCAGCAGTTGAACACTCAGGCTGAGCCCTTAATCAGGATGCACAAAACTGGAAGGCAAAAGTACAACTGAATGTCCTCTCGTCAGAGAAAGAATTGTCCACACTGAGGACTCTGTCATCAGGGCAATGGGTTTGTCTCCTTGGCCTTCCCATCCCCAAGTGTGGGAGAATCTGCAGTGTCAGAGCTTTGGGGATCTCAGAGCCCACTGGGGCCCCAGGCAGAAAGTAAGTGCAGGGCCAGCTGTGCAGCCTCAGAAGAGGCTGTCTGGGTGTACTACCTAAATGATTGTCTTCTTCTGAAAGCACAGGGCGACCTCAAATGTGAATGCTACTTCAGTTATGAGTGTCATGTGTTTTATTTTTCACCAGAACAAAAGTGGGGGTGGTAGCTATGAGGCCCCTTGAGGGACAGCCAGGACTCCAGGTCCTTTGAGGATGCCTGATGGGGCTACAAGGAGGTATAGGTACAAGCAGCTTTTGGTTTGAGCTTTTGGTGAAGGGAGGCCCTTGATCATAAAATGATTTGGGGACCTGGCTTTGGAAAACTTTTGAAAACTGTTGGAAATCCATATTCTTTGAGCTCGTGTCTGTCACCTGGAACTCTTGGGAGTTTTGCCCCAGACCTCCCTCCCTTGGCATAATTTTGGAGCTAATGCCTCAACCAGATGGGTCCTAGTGGCCTTGGAGGAGCTGAAGGATTTAGCTGCCTCAGTACCTCTGGGGTGGTTTTGGAAAGCTCAGGAATCCCTCTCTCCTCTTTGGGGGGCGGGGGATGGGGGGGCAGATGCCAGTCTGGAAAGCGGAATTCCTGAGCTGAGTGAAGAGTGAGGGCTTATCCCTTTAAGAATGCCAGCCCTGAAATAATCTTAAGTGATTTGGAAGGAAGGTTTTGTTCTTTCTTTTTTCCTAAACTGCTTTGTTCCCTTTGACTTTCAAATGATTTTACAAAGCCCCTTCCATCTGTTTTTGCCTTCATTTGAGCCCATTTAGAGCAGGGGTTTTCCTGAAACCACAGGCAACTGGGAAAGGAGTTAAATCCCACTGCTCTTAGAGGAGGGGTTTCAACAGTCTCCTCCCATCCCACCTGCACTCTGGCTCTGTCATTCCTTATCCCATAGAACCAGCTTAAGGTGGGGGCTTAGGGTGGCAAAGGGCTGTTCGAGGGGGAAGTAACAGGGAGTAGCCATATTTGAGGGGGGCAGCAGTTCATTTTTATTGAAGACCTTCTGTGTCCCAGGCCATTGGACCAGAGCCCAGAAGTATGGGGCTGACATGATAGCTCCAAGGAGATTTCAGAGAGCAAATAACAGATTACAGATAAAAAGTGAGAAGACCAGTAATTAGACACATTCTGAAGAGACAAACAAGGGCTAGAGACAGGAGTAATGGGGTGGCCAAGGGAGCCCTCTTTAAGCAGAGTGCATGCAGGGAAAGGGGGTGGGAAAGGGTAGAGGAACAGTAGTTTCAAAGGCCCCGATGAGGAGAAGTTGTGTGTGTGTGTGAGGAGCTGGGTAAAGAGCAGCTGGCTAGAGCCTGCTGGGGCTGTGTCATAGGTGGTGCGGTACTGGTAGGACAAGTCAGGCCAGCTCCTCTGGCCTGTGATTGGCACAGTAGGAGTTGGGATTGTGCTGCAAGGCTAGTGGGGAGTCATTGCAGGCTCCTGAGCAGAGGAGAGGCTTGCCCTGGTTGTCCTCAGAAGCTTCCTCTGGCTGCTGTATGGGAGTCAGTCTATGAGGCATGGACATGGGCTGGGCATGCAGCTTGGGTACTGGCTCTCTTCACCATAAATAATGTGAGTGGATGTCTGTGAAGGTAGTCGGCTTTTTGAAATTCCTATGAAAGTTCCCAGCTGCTCCTGTTTCTTACTGCTTTTTCACTTCAGGTCTTAGTTGGGTGGTTACATTTCTCCGTTCCCTCCCTCCCTCCCTGACTAAAGTCACATTTGGTCTGAACGTTTTGGGTGAGTTTCTGTCGTTGCTGTATTTTCTCAAGGGTGATCAATCCTACGGCTGTCTTGGAAAAAATAGCAGGACCATTCATTTCTCTTGGTCAGTCAGTGGTATGACAGGGAAAGACATTTCTAGTCACCATGGTGAGAGCTCATGCAGGCCCTCCTCACTGCTGAAGGGAGAGTCGTAATGGTTCACTGTCTCCCAGTTTATTTTTAATTACTTCTGCTGGTACTAGACATCCTGTGACTCCTGCAAGAACATGATGAGACAAGTTAGGAACGAAGTCTAGTGATGCATGCCTGCTGCCAGCCATTGCAAAAGCATTTCTTGTCAGGGACTCAGAGCAGCTGTGTGGGCACCTCCCCTGCTGCTACCAGTGCTGTTTCTCTCTGTGGGCTCTGGTGGGGACCTTGGCCTCTGCCCAGACACTACTGTCTTCAGAAGGCAGGTGGGCGGTCAGTGCCCATTCCCAAGTAACCCTCACACCCTCCTGAAAATGGCTGTCCTGTAGCTACTCATCAGGGAGTCCATCTCTGCTCCCCATGCTGAATGCAGAGTCAAACACTTCAGTTGGTTTTGTCATTTAATTTTTAGCTCTGCCCTATGGGTCAGTCAGTCAGTCAGTTCAGTCACTCAGTCGTGTCCGACTCTCTGCGACTCCATGAATCGCAGCACGCCAGGCCTCCCTGTCCATCACCAATGCCCGGAGTTCACTCAGACTCATGTCCATCGAGTCGGTGATGCCATCCAGCCATCTCATCCTCTGTCGTCCCCTTCTCCTCCTGCCCCCAATCCCTCCCAGCATCAGAGTCTTTTCCAATGAGTCAACTCTTCGCATGAGGTGGCCAAAAGTTTCAGCTTTAGCATCAGTCCTTGGGTAGACACACTTTATTACCATCCTCATGTCATAGGTGAGGGGTCTCAGGCTCAGAGGGGTTAAGTCACTGGTCCCAGAGCCCACCACTCTGAAGCTGGGGATTTTGATCATCATCTACATCAAATTGTTCACACCTGTACTTGAAAACTGAGGGTTGAGTGGTTGGGGGAACTTTAAAAATGTTTCCTTGCTTCCATTCTCTGTAGGTCCAGCTCTAGGACTGGCATTTTGATAGGTGGCTCACAGATCCGCCTCTGCTCTGAGAAGCTGGGCCCACTGAGAAATGCCACTTACCTGGTTTGTGTGCCCAGTAGATCAGGCAGGGTCCAATCAGGAATAGAAATCCACCAGTTATTTTAGCAAAGAGCATTTAACATTAAGAATTAGTAAGCATAAGGGGCAAACAGTTTAGGGTATCATGGAAGTCACTACTCCCCTTTGGCTGGTGGGAGAGGAGAGGAGTGGAAAGGGGAAGAGAAGGTCATTATCCATACTTAGAAACTTGGAAGAGAGGACTCAGAAGGCTGGGACCAGGCCTCTGAGGAGGACACACTGGCTAGGAGATACTTGGGTCCTGGGGAAGCTTTGGCCAGGTTGATGGGCCAGGTTGAGCCCATCTTGCCTGTTCATCAGCTCACCTGTGAGCTGTTACCCCCTTTCCTTCATTTCCTTTATAGACTGAGCCAGGGAGGGCACTTGGCAACATCAAGAAGAGATGCTCTGGTGTGCTGGGATTAGGGGCGATGCGGCATGGTGGCCAGCGTGCTTCCCCACCCGTTGCTCTCATACATGCATATAAATTACAGTCAAACGACATTTCTTCTTAATCCTCAGGTAGATTGGTTTCACTGAAAGTAAGCATTCGAGAGCCTATTGTCTACACAGCAGCCAGACACTTTGGAAACTGGAGGTCGATTGTGCCAGTGAAGCTTCAGATGTCTGCTTGCTCCCCACTCTTTGCTAAGTTTAAGCCCAAGTGCCATTAGAGTCCCTCAAGGCCTGGTTTGGTGGGTGCCCATTCATTGTGACCTCGGCTCCACTCTGTTCCTTCACACAGCCTGCTGCTCCGAGCCTTTGGATGTCAGCAGTTCCTGTGCCCTCAGCCTGGGGCAGTCTGCCCCCAGATTTCCACATTGTCTCACTCCTCACTTTCATGATGTCCTCTCCTAGGCATACCTTTTCAATGAGAGCCACCCTGACTACTTGATTTAAAGTTACCGATGGCCCTAAACTCCAGCAGTCTTAGTTACGGCTTTCCTTTCAGTGATAGGTTTTTCATCTTGTATTATATTAGGTAAACATCACAAGGAAATGAAGTAACTGTGGGAATTGTTCCATCCATCAGAAGCAGAACTTGATCCCAACAACCCACCAGGAAGAATTCTCAGTCCCAAACCTGAGCCTGAGCCTTGCACTTCTTGGTACTTTTTGCTTCTTTTATGTTGATAGGTCTTTATCCCAGAGGAGCCCTTTGCATTTTTAGCTATTGATACAGAAAAATCACCTTTATGCCTCAGAAATGAAACTCCTTCTTCCAGTAGATTCTTTGAAATCCAATAGTCTCCATTGGCTGACCTTTGCATTACCCCTTCAAACATCTGGGGATGAAACCTGAGATTCCTAATGCCAAATGATTTTGGTCATTGACCTGTTATCCTTCCGACTATTGTTTTAGTCACTAAGTCATGTCCAACTCTTTGCGATCATGTGGATGGTAGCCCACCAGATTCCTCTGTCCATGGGATTTCCCAGGGAAGAATACTGCATTGGGTTGCCATTTCCTTCTCCAGGGCATCTTCTCAACCCAGGGATTGAAGCCCTGTCTCCTGCATTGGCAGTTGGATTGTTTACCACTGAGCCCCCAGGGAAGCCCATCTGTCCGACTACCTTAATCATTTCTATAAAAAGTACAATGGGAGGAGATTTATAGGATTTAGTGAATATGTCCCATCACTACAGCCCTGCACTTCAGAACCTTCTCTTGGCTCAGAGCCTCTGTAGGAACCTTTCTGCTCCCTCCCAAGGTCTTCACATTAAAAGATTTGGTCCTGTCTTCTTCACTCCTTGGAGATTCTCATCTACAAAACAGAACAGCTGATGATGGTGGCTGATAAGGGAGACTTAAATAAACTGCATGTTAACTATCTAGCAGGAAGTCTGCTGCCTGATATGCCTTATTAGAAAGCCAAGAGGCCTAAGTGGAAATCGCACCGAATGCCAACAGAACTAGAGATGTACAGGGAAGAATAGCTATGTGGCTTTGCAGCCTTCTGGGACCACATCCAGCCCTGGGAAGGTGCCTTCTGATTTGAAGAGAGTTAACCTGGTTAGGAGCAGGGATTTGGAGCTGTTTGGGTCAGAGCCTGAATTTTTGGCACTCTCAATCCTTGGTTCTGTGAATCTGATCCTCAGAACTCATGGCTTTTAAGATCTGGATCATTTTAATTTTGCTTTCATATGATTTGTTTCTGTGCCTCAGTGGGACAGAGACAAGAAGTGATGGGTTTAGAATTTTGAAGGAGACTTTTCTGGTTTATACTTTAAACGGAAGGATGTCTGTATGAGCCAAAGAGATACTGAAATGTATTTTTCCTCCCACAGAATAATTGTCTCAACTTTCCTGAAAGTACTGATCTTTTCCCTTCCTCTGACTTGGAAATAGCCTGTTATGCACTCTTCTCATTAAAAACAACAACAACAAAGTAGACTTTAAAGGGGAACTAGCCCTTCAAAAAAAGATCCAGTGAAAGTAATCTTGATCTAGGAATGAACATTTGGCCCTCTGACATCAGGAGAAAGAGGTGGAACTCTCTAAGCTTCTAGTTTATAAAATAGCTTTGTAGCTGTTGTAGCTTGTTGCAGCTCTTTCCGAGTTTTTTGCAAGAACCATTAGAACAGGCATGTGACAATACCTTATGGTCCATGGAATAGAATGGGACAAACTTCTCCAGGAAGGCAGTACGAATGAGACAGGATCCCTGAAAAGATCTAAATGGGACCTGAGACATCAGAATGCAAAAGGGTTTGAGATGAGTCTTCCTGACCTTTCTCGAAGAGTGTCTGTCTGCTTTGTTGTGGCCATTGTCTTCATTGACTGAATTGAAAACCTTGTAGTTGCAGCCAACCACTGTCTGTGCTCCCATTGCCTCTGAGACCTGCCAGTTCATGGAGGGCAGGAGAGCTCTGTGAGCCCGAGTCCCGAGCTCACGCAGGGGTTGGCTTGCTGTCGGGACAGTGCAGCGTCTCCTGCCGACCTCAGCCTAGCTGAGACTGAGGAGTGAGTGAACTGATTTAACCACCCCTCTCATCACCCAGCTTCTCCACATTCTCTGTGCACTGACTCGGCCTTCGAGGTGCTGGGACTTTGATCAGCCTGTGGCAGAAGTTTTGTGTGAAACCTGTCCTGGTTTCCTTTTTTTTTTTACAAACACGAGTGGGATCTGGAATTGATCCCAGATAATACATCTGCCTCTTAATTTCACTTCAGAGGGGCAGGATGACAAGAAAGGCGATGAAGACAACTAAATGCATTTATGATTTATGCCCCCTGTGATAAATCAATGGATGACTTCTCCCCAAAATGTGGTCACTGCCTGGCTAACTCGTACCAGCTGCCACATCTGTGAGATGCATAAGGTAATGGCGGCTGAGCCCCCTCCTTGCCATGTGCATGCCAGGCCTCGAACTCCGTGCCCTGAGGATGGGAAGGCGGACATGTGAGAGAAGGGGTTGTCTACACACAGGAAGATGCTGCTTCGCTGCCACCTTTTTTGCTCTCTGGGTCTGTGTTTCCCTTTCTTGTGGCCCTAATGGTGCAGCTTTGTTCAGCCAGTCCTTGGTTCATCTCCAGCATTCCTTGCTATGCTTGCCTTTTTCTGTGGTGAGTTAGATTTTTCCATTTCCTAAAGGTGATTTGATCAGGCCAGTTCTCACTAGAGTCCCTCAAAGCAAATGGGGAGAGTGGAAAATCGCATTAATTCTTTCACTCACTCCAGCTGCCTGCGCTGAATCGCAGATGGCAAGGAGGTTCTGTGTCAAGGGCCAGCTGCAGGCCTTTGGAGGCAGCTCTGTGGCCTGCTAGCAGAGAAGGATGGTATGGGCCCATCTGGCCGGAAAAGGGGCAGGGCTGTGACCAGTGGGCAGACTGCTGTGCACAGGAGGCCAGTGGTGGCCCCGATGCCTGTGTCTGCCATCCCTTTCCTTTGCACTTCCTTTGAATCCCAAAGGCCCTACCTTTCCTTTCTGGACTTGGAAAGTTGTATCTACATGGTCCAAAATAGACTGTCATTAGAAATTTTCAGAAGTCTATTGAACCATTTTTGGCTGCTTGGCAGTCACATAGCAGCTGGATGACTTACTTCCCCACCTTTTTTTTTTTTTTTTTCTTTAAAGCATCATCTGAAGCTGATTTATCCAGGAGTAACTTGGGCTTTGGGGGAAAATGTCACATTCGTTTTATAAGTTACCTGCAAATGAAATGAGAGGTTGTGCCTTTCATTTTCCTTTTGTTGAAAAATGTCTTTGTTACTCCATTTTTCCCTTTCTTGAGAAACACTCTGGGTTGCCATTTGAAGAGTTATGCAACATTATTTTCCTTACCTTGCTTTCTGGAAAAAAGTGCCAAAGTCATTTCCTGGGCCTGGACTGGGAGATGCAATCCCCTTTAGATGGGAAAAGGCAGATAAGAGGGGTCCAGAAACTGACACTTTCTCCTGGAGACAGCAAGATCGCTGATGTTCCTTATCAGAGTGAAAGCACAGCATGGAGGGCTGGCTAGAGATGGAGGTGCTGGCTGTAGGCTGGGAAGTGTGAGGCTTCAGCCGGAGTCCCTGGTGCTGGGACCAGATTTCCCCGCTTCATACAGACAATGTATAGAAAGGGGAAAAAAGTAAGCCAGCTAGTA
Source organism: Oryx dammah (assembly GCF_014754425.2). Lineage (NCBI taxonomy): Eukaryota > Metazoa > Chordata > Mammalia > Artiodactyla > Bovidae > Oryx > Oryx dammah. The sequence goes on from NW_024070193.1 coordinate 14,137,777, forward strand.
CAGGTTGTTCATTTGATGTCTCTGCTGATACCTCATATTACTGTTGCCCCAGCCAGAAATAATATACCTGCAGCTGTGTTTCTGTGGGACAATGGGGACATCTAATAATATATCGGGATAATCTAAGCTGCCTTTTCTCCAGTGAGGCCCCAAGGGGAAGATATATACTCTACCTTTATGTTATCCAGTGATACTAATCAGAAACCATTGCTGTGGAAACAGCTTGTCCGGTTTGGTCCCTTTCTAATGGGAAATCATAAATTAAAACAGAGCTTTATAGATTCAGCTTAATGCCAAAGTGAAATCCTCACATATTTTGTTGGCTGTTACATAATTAGTTGACTTCTCAAAGGAGTTCTAATTATGCCTAAGGAATAAGCACAAGATAATGAAATGCATTCATCTCTCTGGCAAGCCGTCTGTCGCTCAGTACTGAGCTCTTGAATCAGTCCTCTGGGGTTCTCCTAGCTCGACCAACGAAGCTTTATTTACAGCCACAGAACTTGGAAGTGAAATACAAACTTATTTTATCATGTACTTCTTTTTTATTCCCTGTAAGAAAATCAGTTTTCCTTAGCTTTATATACTGCATAAATAGCCATGTGTAAAGTAGCTGTAGTAATCCCAAAACATTGATTCACCCTCTTCCCAGTGCCTTACTATGGTTCATAAGTCCACAAAAACTGCCAGAGATAGAGGGAAAAGGCCAAAGGGAGTAAGTTATTTGACTCTGAATTTCATAATCTGTAATATTAATACTTAGTAAAAGAGTTGGAGAGATGGGTGGATAGATAGATGGGTGTGTGAGTGGATGGTTGGATGAGATGGCAAATGTGTATTTGAGCAGATGGATGTATTTTTAATCAGGAAGGGATATAGATAGAAAAGAACTAACTCAGAAAAGTCTACTTTTGGATATATTATCGTGGATTTGATTGTTAGAGAAAATTATGAGGAAAAAGAGGGAATTTATAATAATAAATTAGGTATAGTTAAAAAATAGAGTGGGTCAATTAAACATAGAATACCTTGAATTCCTTTTTTTTTCTTTTCTCATGGTGAGTCATCAGCATGTGACTAAGAGGGAAAATACCCTAGTCTTCATTCTTTCTTCACACACAAATGTTAAAAGTAATATCTAAACAAGTGCGAACAGCCTGAAGAGTTCAGGAGGCCAGGATTTACGAGCAGGAGTGCTTCTAGGGTGTTTGGTCCTACATGCTGGGGATGGAGAACCATAAAGTCAGGATGTGGATATGGCTCCACCATTTCTCAAGGAGGCATCCTTAACCTTTCACTGTTTTGAATTACAGTGACAAAATCTCAGTCACTGTTTACCAAGATTTATTTATCAGGTGTAGAATTGTACTGTGAGCTCACTCTTGGCATTTGCCTTGCATCAGAAGGAAATTCTTTGTCTTTTAGATTACAAACAAAATCATTCTGTTTCTTCTGATATTACAAACATAAGTATCTTCTGAAAACCTGCCCAGATTGCTGCAATGGTCATTTGAGCCACTTGATGCAAGTGAGGAGGACCCTGGAAGGGAACTTATACAATTGATAAGGAACCACTCCATTGTGTGCTTGCTGTTAACATTCTTTTAAGACTGCCATGGCCTGCAAGACCCTGAAGGGGTCTGGCATCTTTCTCTCCCAGACTTCACTGCAAACCCGGCCTTTTTTGTGCCAAGACACCTCTCTTTCTTCCTAAGAGGGCATTTGCAGATACTACTCCATCTCAGGAGATCCTCCTGTTCATTACTCAATAAAAGAGGTTTTAACATGTGTCCTAGTTTGTGTTCTTTTGTCTTGCTTTTATGTAGGGCAGTGTTTTTTTCCTTCTGAGCATTAATGTCTGTTTCTTACATTCTTATCAGTGGAACTGTCTTACTGTTTGACTCCTTCATTAAACTATATGTTCCACACAGTACAGCAGGACCGTCTTCATGGGCATGCTACTGGACTGGCAGTTGCTCAGGGCTTCTCGTTCAGAATGGCTGTAATGCTCTACTATTACCATCTTGAAATCCTTTATGCTTTTCCGAACAAGGCTGCTCACAATTTAATTTTGTACTGGGCCCTGCAAATCATATGGAAGGTCCTGGGTTGGAGCCATGTGTTTCTATCAGATTTCCAGCATGTGGTATATGCTCAACACATATTTTGTAAAGGAATGTTTCAGTGACAAAAGATGGTCTCCTCTCATTAGTGTGTGCAGTATAAAATGCCTAATACCTAATATCAAGTCAGGATGCTATATATTTCCTTGGCAGCTCACTACTTAATCTTATTATTTTCATAAAGTTTGGCAAATGCAACCAAAATTGAATTTAAAAGACATGCATATTATGATCTAAGAAAATATTGATTATATAAAAGGAAGTATAAAAATGTGCTGGTCTGTTGTTAATTTTTTGTTCTATATTTGAATTTAAAGGGTGATGTTTAGAGAGCCAAAATGCTAGTTGTCTTGCAATGAGTGCTGTAATAAGCTGGGACAAACACTGCATTGAAGAAAACATCCCTCAAATGATAGAGGAAGTTTGTTTAAACCGTGACTGGGGTTACTGTGTGGTAAATATAATGCTTTCCGCTATGCAAGGTCAAGGAAATCCCTGAAATAATAATAATAATGTCCAGTTTGATCTTTGCATCACACAATTGGGAGATCTTGCGCTCCCATATAGCATGCTTGGCCAAATATCTGCTGAGGAGTTCATGGAGAAATGGCTGGCATCCCCGTTTCATACAGTGTGCTCATAAGTTTTCTGTCACTTGTCTGAGTTGGACACGTTTTTTCCATTCTCCCTTGCCCACCCCATAGGTGACTGCCGCAGATTGCAGATTTGGCAGGATTTTCCAGGCTGTGCGGGCACAAGCTGTTAATAAATTAGGTGCACAGAAGTGTGATGGCAAGGCGTTTCCTCCTGGAGTTCACAGGCCTTCCAGAACATTTATGTCTCATTACAGCCGGTACAGCAGTTTATGCCCTAATAAATCAGAGAAGCTTTGCAGAGATGGGCTGGACCATAATGAATCTTTCTGTTGGCATTTTCCCTTTACAGAAGCAAATAATGGAGCAAAACCGCCCCATCTGGCCACTCAGTAAGAGAGAACTCACAGCGGGAGCTATTTGCTAAAGCATGACAAAGGTCACTGCAGGTAGCAAGAGCAAGGGGTGACTGTGAGTGACAAGGTGGAATGAAGCCATTTATGAACCTTTATCACTGTGATTATAGGCATTAACTGGACTGTCAGGGTCCTGTTCTCCCTTCTTGTGATGGGCTGCGGGTCTTCACTGATTTTTCACACTAAATTTCCAGACCTGTTGGATGTTTTGAAGCAGTACAAGTAGACACACACCGCCAGCCAGCATGGTGTGTGGGCCCATTCACTTTGACTTACATCCTGTTATCTTAATAGGGTGGCCTTTCAGGTAACTGGAAATGGTTGCCAAGCAGAGTAAGGGGAGATCACCATCTCTCTCTGCCTTCCCTCACCAGTGCGAGAAGATGTGTGATGAAAGCCAAGTAAATATGAAAATTATTATTAATTATATGGTTAGGAAATCAACTTGTTTCTGGTGGAGGTTTACTAGATGTATTACAAAAAAACAGAGAGGGAGGTATGATGGCAGGCATCCCCCTTTTATACATTAAAAACAGTGCCTAGAAATAAGTGAGGAATTTGTTTTTGATCATTTATGCATTTTCACAAGAGAACCCAATCCTCCACTTTGGAAGAAAGCATCTATCATTCATTCATCTATCTATCATTTCCTTTGTTCCTAGTAACTGGAATTTCTTTTTATTTGGAGGAAAATTTACCTTGTTTTTTCCACCCTAGCTGGTCTGAGTGGCTGCCCTTTGCAGGGATGTGGAGGCGCTTTGGGTGTGCCTGAGCTTTTTGTCTGTGTTTACCGAGAGGTTTCTGGAAGCCCTTGGGGAAGGGAATATATCCGGCTATTTCTATTCCACAAAGACTTGCTTGGTGCCTCTTAAGTAATCACTTTGCTGCTGGGAAGGCAGAGGAGAAGCAAGTAAGGGAGTGCGCGATTTATCAAAAGTGACAAGGAGAACAGAGCTCCTCCATCAGCCTGAGCTTCCCTCATATTTACGTAACACCTTCCTTCCAGAGTTTTCCCCGGCAGATGGTCAGGTGGGGTTCACCGACTTTGCATGGAAATACAGCTGCAAGGGGCAGGCACAGGGAATATTTTGGGTTATCTCCCAGCAGAATTACACAACGGTGCACGGAGGGAGGGAGGAAGAGGCAAGGAAGCAAAGTCACTCCCTAGCTAAAGAGGCCCTGAAAATGTGGACTTCGTGCCAAGGGCAGCTTGTAATTCGGGAGGTTGCCAATGCCCAGTACCCTAAGACTTGGGGAGAGAGTCAAATCCTTGAGGAGTCAGTAACTGACTACGAGTGAGTCTGCCCATCTGCTGTGCTGTAATGGGAAAGTTAGTGAGACTTGATGGGGTCACAGAAGGACATGAATGCATTGACTGAGGTGATTGGGCTCTGCTGAGGGCAAAAAGAGCCTACCCTTCAGAGGGAGTCTCCAGGTAAGTGGAAAGTTCTCTCATTGTCCTGCTTTATAAAGATCCCAGAAGCGAATGAGGCACCTGCTCTGTCTGTGACTTGGCTCTGGGGCTCCTGAGCCCATATCAGGATATCCCATTTGGCACAGGATTTTGAACACACTTGGCTGCTTTTTTTCTTTTTAAAGGTTTCCATTTGAAACGACTGAGCTGTAGCAGGTAATTAGCACCTTTGCTCTTGGAACAAGTGGCACTTTTATTGGTTGGTTTCTTGACCACTTGGTAGTTCTTAGTAAGGAAGCCTACAGAGAGAAGAGCGAATGCTCTGTGTCCCTGGGGATGAGGCCAAGCTGAGAAAACACCCAGAGGGTCTCGGTGCCCCACGCCCACTGCCATCTTTTAACCCTACCATGCAAGTTCTAACCCCACAAAGGGCTTTTTCTTCCCCTGAGATCCTGGGCAGATAGCAAAACTTGGTCATATATCACATTTCTAGTCTCTAAAATGCACTACTATGGACTCTGGCCTCACCTTAGAATACAAATGAAGGATACAAAGGGTTTGTTGGGAATAGTCTGTGCTATCCCAGACCTGAGCATGTTTGTTCTGTAACTCAACATCACACTTATGGCTTGGACAGGACTGTGGATGTGTCCTGGAGATGATAGCCAATATGCCAGCTAAGTAAGCCACTTTCAAACTGGGTGATTTTGTGCAAATGATAAGGCGTCTGTGCATTGGTCTCCTGTGTGTGAATAAGGATGGCTGCGTTAACTCTCCCTGCGTTACGGAGAGGGTTAAAGCGGATGATCCATGCAAAGCCATGGCATGCTGGCTTGCGCAGAGTGACTGCTCAACAGATGATAACTGTGCTGACAAGGACAGTGTCAACACTGCTACTCTGGAAAACCGGAGTCCAAAGACCTGGAAGCTAGCTTACAGGTGACAGATAATTTTACCTTCAGGTGCCATCTTCTGTTGTGTTGAGCAAGATTCCAGCACTGTGTATGGGTTCAGTGAGAGAACACTGAAGTCAGGGGTATATGCTTAACGAGAGAGAGAGTCAAGGCTGTGGTGGTATCACTGATGTCTCACTGCTGCCTTAAATAGCTGTGTAGTATAGGAATAGATTCACCTCTTTGGGCCTATTTTTTTAACCTATAACATGAGAAGGTTAGGCCAGATCAGTTTTCTTGAAAGTGTTCAGATAATTTAATGATTACTTTTCCCCACCATGAACTTTTCACCTGCACTGAAATGCACCTCCTTCTGAAGAGCCACATTTAAATGATGACTCTTCATGGCTTGAAACAACTTTGAAAAATACCAAAGGTAATACTTGGTAAAGCCTTAATCCTTAACGTTTATAAACTCTTCATTCAGAATCTCAACTTTAGTTGGAAATCATTCTGATGGATTTGGCTCACTCTTCAGCTCAGTCACTTCTTTCTCAGTATTTGACATTCCTATCTGGAGTGGTCTGCTCTGAGGACTTGTCTACAGATTGACATTGCACTTTTTTCTCTCCACTCTATACTCCATTTGCCTGCTCAACCTGTCTAGGCTGCCCAAGAGGTGAAGAAAAGCCCCAGTCTGTCCTTACACTTGCCAGGCCAGCATCTGTGTCTTCTGTGGTAGGTGAGGAATAGCAAGGGAAGTGGCCATGATGACTCTGGAAATCTGAAGTTCTGTGTTGATTTCTCATTAATAAATAACTTGTACTTTCATGTTATCCCTAAACGTTGTTGAAAGCAATTTTTTCGTAGCAATAATCCCATGCAGTGACTGTGGACAATTGGTCTCTTTTAGTAAGCAAAACCTTAGAATGTGCTTGGGACATAGGTATGGCCGCTGGTGTTCCTTTATTCTGCTGCGTTATTTCCCCAGAGTGAATAAGAAGCGAAGGGAATGTTAGAAGTGAAGAGTGAAAATGTTAGAGGGATGGAGGTTTGAGGAAAGAAACGGGGGCAACTGTTGCCTCTGGAAAGCTGGACGAATAATTGACCAAGAGTAAAGTGGAAGGATGCCATCAAAGGATAGGATTCCATGTGAGATATTTAGTGACTGAATTAAAGTGAGACGGTCAACACAGTTGTGTATTTTTCTGCAGGTGTATTTAGCTGCTTGCTTAGCCACACAGAGGAGGTAAAAACTTGGATGTAATCAGGGTTGAGGTGCCAGTTGGGTGGAAAGAGAGTTAATGTAATTGAGGGTGGATTCAAAGGAAATGAGCTTTGGAATCTCAGGTGGGTAAGGAAGGAAATGAGAGTAAGAGACAGGTGATAGACAATGGAGAAGCAGCTATTTTGAGGTCCCAGTGGAGGGAGATGAGCTGGTGGTCTGATAGTTGAATACATAAAAATGAGATTTTGGAGGTAACTTGATACTGGCAATGATAAAGTATGGACAGTGGCAACGATTTTTCATCAGGCTGGACCATTCCTGTGCCCTCTTGTTGATGCCATCTCCTGACCTCCTCATCACTCATGAATACTTTAGCATTGAGCTCACTGCCTCCTTCTTGCCATTTTGTTGTCATTCTTGGTGACATTGACATCAACACAGCTACATCATCTGGTTTCTGAATTCCTTAACACCATCCCTCCCAAAAATGGTCTCCTCTACACTTCCAACACCTACTCCCATGCTTACATCCTAGACTTTGACTCATTTTTTCCTTCTTCCATAGAACCACTTTAAAGGAACTGTGCTCCGTACACATTATAGAGCTGATTGAAGGAAAAGTAAATTGGGGGTTGGAATGGATGCATTGGTTTCATTGCCAACTTGTGCCTAAGTCTTGGTGTGACCTTGATAGATGCTGACTCTATACCTAGGCATTGTAGGGTTGCTCTGAACCTCTTGCAACAAGATGTATGTTGTAGGGTGGTGAACAGGAGTGTGTGTGCTGGGCCCTACATGCTGGACTGTTTGCAGAACAGAGGAGTTCAGATAAATGAGCCAGGTGGAAGTGGAAATCTGGGAAAATGACCTTTTGCTTCATCTCAATGTCTAGGTCACTGGGATCCATGGGCTGGCAGGAATTCCAATGAGCAGAAACCCCACTCATTTTCTCCAAGGAGTACTCCTGACATTCTGTTAACCAAAGAAGGTCAGAGGAGCGCTGCCAGCTGTCTGCCAAAGAGAGAAGGCAGAGTGGATTAATTAAAACTAAAAATAAACCTTGACTGGAATTGCTCTTGTAGGTGGAGGGAAGATAGATTGGCCAGAGCTAAGAATTTTGAGGCCATCTCCCTTGCATTTAACTGTGACCCTTAAAATGACCCTGAAAATGAGAAATGGCTTTTGGCATTAGGTAGGTAGTGTCCATACTGTGTTAGTTCTGGTTCAGCACATTTAGGGAGTTATGGAATTGCTTTTGGTTTTTAAATTCAAATGATGTGTGATCTTTGAGGTAGAAAGGAGTTGACACATACATATGCATGCCCTTGAACACAGCCCCCTGGTTAAATAAATATCTGTTTTCCCAAGAACAAAACTTTTCTGATCTACTTTGGGTGAATATGGACAAATATAAAACTTGGTTTTTCTTTTTGTACCCCTAAATATATAACTTTACATGCTAAACTTAAAACTGTTGAAATGTTGGATGCTCTTGAATGAAAAATAGTAAAAGTATTTGGTTATCATGAGCTTTATAGCCACTTGCTAAAAAGTAAACTCAGCTGGCTTATTTTATACAAGGGAACTTACTTTTAGTAGTTCTACAAAAGGAGAAAGTAAAAAGGAAAGGCAGACCTGAGCATATATGATATCTTCCAAGTTTTCCTTTTTTTTCAAGGCCAAGAGCTATAAATGGCAAGATTAATTTGACATTTGAACTAAGAAAAATTTAGCTCTCATCACCTGAGCTTACAAACCATGATCGTCAATAAAAAGAATTGGCCTCTATTTCAAGACAAATGGATGTAAATTCACTTCAAATAAGCATCAACGTTTAACATAATTTCAAAAGCGATGTGTTATTAATTATGGATTGTGTAGTGTGACTAGATGAAAATTCAATTAATGGTTGAAACAATTACAGTAATGGTATTTGAAGAATTGTCTTTTGTAGCCAAAGTTTTGTTTTTTTTTTTTTTTTTTTTGCTCTTCTGTCCCAGGAATATGTTAAAAATCATGTTTTATTATTTTGAAATACTGAAGCTTTTATCCTAGTCAATTCATTATTTGGGAGGGGAAAAAGTCAAGTCTCTGAACCAAAGTGAATATTGGAATTGTGTTACAGTGTCCAACACTACAGTGGGAGAGTTGAATTGATTAAGCCTTGGAACAAGGGGAGAAGAGAGAGGAATTTTAGTCTTATTAATAAAAATAGATGTTTATCAGAGACAGAGTAAGGATGATGGGCCATGGTATTTAGAAGTGAAAGTTCAGTTACCTTTAGAATCTTCAATGATAAATTTGTGATGAGAGAAGGAAATGAAGCAAGATGTAAAAATTTCAGTTTTTCAGAAAAAAAGATGATTTTTAAAAAGGAAGGAGTAGGTGTAGGTAGATCTAGATGGGCCTGATTTTTGAAGACTTTTATTTAATATGATTATCTGAATCTGAGGGATCTGAGAAAAAGTCTCAGGGCTTAGATCATTGTGGGGAGGGGTCCAAGGAGGCCCTAGGACAGTAGGTGTGCCTCCTATTTTAGATGGGCCCTTCTGATTTGGCTAGAGATTTCCAAGAGTGAAACCTTCCCTGTTGACTCAGATCACAGAGAATCTGCCTGCCTATGCAGGAGATCTAGGTTCAATCCCTGGGTCAGGATGATCCCCTGGAGAAGAGAAGGGCTATCTACTCCAGTGTTCTAGCCTGGAGAATTCCATGGACAGAGGAGCCTGGTGGGCTACAGTCCATGGGGTCTCAAAGAGTCGGACACAACTGAGCAACTATTTCTTCACTTCTAAGAGTAAAGTGGTCTGACCATAGCAGAAGTTAAAGTGCCTTCTCCTCCAAGATTCAGTGACTGTGTGATTTCAAGTTGCTGTCTGTGAAAAAAAAATATAAGGCAGCAAGAAAGGAGACTACCATTGAAGAATTCAAGAGGGGGAGCTTTTTAATAAGAGAGGAGGGACAAAGAGGAAATCCCAGAACTCCAATAATACATGAGGGAAAAGAACAAAATTAAGAGTAGATGAACAAGTTAATTAACTGCACAGAGATTTCCCCATTTGGGAAAATTTGCTTTTTCTTCACATTTAAAAATATAAATGATAATGTTCCAGGGAACTGAAGACAAAGACACTGACATCACGATCAGATGGGGAAAACATATCGTGGTGGCTTAAGTAAGGGACTGTGCTGGAATCCTGAGGAAACCGGCTTTTAAACATAAGTATTCAGAGTTCAAGTATAAGTCTCTTCATAGTGGACAGTGGCATGAGTCAGGATGAAGGATGCTTATATTGAATACTAGCAACTGAGAAGATGGGTGAAAATGCTCAAGACTTACTTGCCAGTTATGCTGTAGAGAATATACCCAAGCTCTAGTAGGGACCAGGTCTCTCTTGTCTCTAGGATACCCTCCACTTGAACCCCTTAGGACCTTTTCTTAGCATCCCTATTGTTGTTTTAGTTGCTAAAACATTTAGTCATCCAGCTCATTTGTGACCCCTTAAGACCCCTTAGCCACCCCTGGTGGCTCAGAGGTTAAAGGGTCTGCCTGCAATCTGAGAGACCTGGGTTCAGTCCCTGGGTTGAGAAGATCCCCTGGAGAAGGAAATGGCAACCCACTCCAGTATTCTTGCCTGGAGAATCCCATGGACAGAGGAGCCTGGTGGGCTACAGTCCATGGGGTCGCAAAGAGTCGGACACGACTGAGCAACTTCACTTCACTTTAGACTATAGCCAACCACACTCCTCTGTCCATGAGATTTCCCAGGCAAGAGTACTGGAGTGGGCTGCCATTTACTTCTCCATTTAGCCTCCGTAATGTTCTCTTAAACTCCACAGTGAAAGCAGAGGGGGTTTGGGACCCTTTGACTTCTGTGGGTATAAATACTGCTAAACAATCAGACCTATAAGACTGCCAGAACTGGCCAGCTCTCACCATGTTTCTGGGTATTGTTACACTCAGAGGCTTATCTCTTCCTCTCTCTTCTTAAAGTGCACTCTTCTTATCCTACCTTAGATAGATAGCCAAGGAGAGAGGCCGAGGAAATAGGAAGTTCAACGACTGTTGAGTCAGAGACTGAGGACTCCAAATATGGGATGAGGAGGCGCTTTACATGAATCAGTCCCAAGGGAATTGGAGTAGCAAAGAGTTTTAGCCATGATCAAATCCCTTTGGTTTCTTAAAATGTGATGTACCTCCAAATATTTGTTCAATGCCATGTCCTCTGCCTAGGATGATCCCTAATCTCTCTCTCAAGTTCCTATTCATCCTACAAGTTATCACCTAGAAAACTCTTGGTGCTGGCAATTGCTAATTTAAGAACTGGATTCAGAAGTCCACGTAGACCATTCCTTGAAAGTGTGTTTCACAGTGGGTTCAAGGTCAGCAAAATAACAGACTTGCTCAGCATTGAGAAGATCAGTTGGACTCAAAGGAGAAACCATTTCTCATTTTTAAATAATACGGCAACTCTAATCTAAATACTTCCTGTAGTGAGTAAAATGACCTTTTGGACAATTGCCAAATTTGAAAATTATTAGTTTTTACAGTGTCCTGGGGAAATAATTGCTTGTCAGTCTGACCCAATTAAATTCTGGCCTCTTTACATAGGTATAGTCTTAATTTAAATTTTGAAACTTTTAAACTGCAGAATCAAATCTTTTATTGCCTCTCTGACCCTGAATCAGTGTGATAGATACGAGTGAAAATTTTTATTGATGTTAATTTAAATTCTAAAACCTATACTCTATGAACACTGATACCAGTATAAAGAGATATTTTAGTCCTTCATCTTTCATGTGGGAACAGAAGATACTTTTATTATGCAAATTGCTTTTGTAAGAGTAGGTTGTAGGTTGCCTGAATGGGGGAGGCTAGAATTGTAAAATATCCTCCAAATTCATTTAGAGACTACAAAATTGTTTACCAGAAAAAAAAATCAGTTATATCACTGGATCAAATGTATAGATATCTTTCATAAAGATATGCCTTCACATAATTGTGGAAAAGGAGAAGCTGATAATCTTATATAGCTCAACAACGATTTTTTTCATTTTAAGGTTTTGTTCTGTTGGCTGCACAGATGTTTTTAATTTTTTTGGGTGTGTTTATATGTTTGCAAGTTTCTGAGGCTGTGCTGATGAATGGAGTTTTTATTGAATTTATATGTAGCTTTCAGATAGTAAAAATGTGCTTAAGCTTCTTCATCTTGCCCCCTACTCCCAATCTGGGTCTTATCTGGGGAAACTTATTCTACTGTCTTAGTATCCTTCGCATTTCCCTGATCTATGCCTCTATATGCTACTATAATTAAAATATTTGAAAAGGGAAAAATGACATTTAGGAATTTAGTGGCAGGACCACAAGACACTGGATTTATTCTTGATGGTTTTCCTGTTGGTTGGCAAAAATTGACACAGCAGAAGTGATCCCCAGTGTGCATCTCATTATGCCATCCTCTGCAGAAAAAAAAACATTCACTTACAAATTACAGTCAGGACCTTTGAATGCTTGGGAATTTTAGGGGAGTTATAACCATTTTATTAAATCTTAAAAATGGAATTATAACCTACAGGATGTAAGGATGAGGGAGCCCTTCCTCTGGGTCAGTTACTCTCCCAGTGTGTAGTGAGCACTCCCTCCCTGTCCAAAAGCCGTGCTGGCCACAAGGGACATAGGGCAACAGCCCAGAGGAAGTGTAGGTGCCTTGGTCCTCTGAGTGGGAGAGCTTTGCTGTCAAGAGAGAGAACGTATCTGTTCTGTTTCTTTGTTTGATTATTACCTAATGGCTCCCTGCCCCCCACAGACCTTACAGCTATGTGAAGTTCTTATTTGTGAAATTTACCCTTTGTGTTCTAGTTCATAAAATTCTGGGGACCTAGAAATTAAGTGACTTGCCCAAGGTTACAGCACTAATATATGGGGACTCTGAATTTGATCCACGTTGGCATGACTGCAAAGTGTGACATTTTGCTGTGTTGCACTGCCTCCTTTTTGGGTCTTGTTTGTACAACAAAACAAAACAAGAACAGCACACACACACCCCCAAACTCTAATCATATAATAATGGAAAAGAAGCTTGTTTCATACAATGTAAGATATAAGATAATGGAGAAGCGTAATTATGTGTGTGGACCAAAAGCTCTTCTATGTTTTATATTGTTAGAGCATTGAGAATGCAGTCAATAAGGAATAGGATTAAACCATTTGAAGTTCAAAAAATCAAATGCTGTTAATGCACTCAGAATGGACTTTAAATATGCCCTTTTTTATAACTGTGCCTGGAAACCTGAGAAGGTAGATGTGTCTTCTCGCAAGACTGTCAGTAGTTATTCCAAAGCAGCAGGATTAGGGAGGAGCCCGAGGTGACCAGCTGACTAGTGTCTGCTTGGGGAGACCAAGTTGATACTAAACGCATACTTACTGCCTCAAGGCCCACTGTCTTCTGCACAGCTGGGTCGGCCCTGGTGACATCTTTGAAGCTGAGCTATTACGTTTAGCATCTGAGCTGATTAAGTTTATGTCAAGGCAGTGCTGTGAAAATATAAAAAGCGAAAATTGAATCCTAGTTATCTTGCAAAGGCAACTAGATAAAGGTTCTTATAAACAAACCAATATAGATTGTATCCTCTTCCTTTGCACTCTCTCCAGAAAGTTTTTCTCTGACGTGAATAAAAAAGAAGAACTAGAATTTCATTTCTGAAATGAAACACTCAGCATCAGATTTCTCCATGCATTTCCTAGATGCCACTCACCTACTCCTGCCTAAAGTTGCTGGATGATAACTTGCGTGAAATGTGGACTCCTTACAAAGAGGAGTTCTAAGCCCTCTGTTCCCCTGGGGAAGGGCTCTTGGAAAGAGCTTCTCTGTGTCAGCCAGGTTGCGAGGTCCCAAAATAAAAAGCACAGAAACAAACACACAAACCAAAACCTCCATGTGGACGTGGATGTGCATGTGCTAAGTCGCTCAGGCGTGTCCAGCTCTTTGCGAGCCCATGGACCGTAGCCCGCCAAGCTCCTCTGTCCGTGGGATTCTCCAGGCAAGAATACTGGAGTGCGTTGCCGTGCCCTCCTCCAGGGGATGTTCCTGACCCAGGGATCGAGCCCCCATCTCTTATGTCTCCTGCATCGTCAGGCAGGTTCTTCACCACTAGGGCCTCCTGGACTTCCGTGGGGACTCAGCTGGTAAAGAATACCCCTGCAATGTGGGAGACCTGGGTTTGATCCCCGGTTGGGAAGATCTCCTGGAGAAGGAAATGGCTACCCTCTCCAGTATTCTGGTGTGGAGAATTCCATGGACTGCTTTCTAGAAACTATACAGTACAGTAATTTGGAGATGAATTCGAGAGAAAGAACACCAGGGTTCAAATCCTGCCATTGTTATTGACTAGAAAAGTAGTTGTAAGCTCTGTTTTCTCCTCTGGGAAGATAATATAATGCATATAAAATGCTTAGCATGGTGGCTGACTCATTATAACTACCTAATAATTGTTGGCAGTTAGCTGTGCCTATAGACAATTTCAGAATGACTTCTTGTTTGTCAGCGCCACCCTTTGGGTCATTCTGTGTCTTGTGGGTTTTTTTCAGTTGCTATCACCTGATTATTTCCTCTACCTCCTCAGGTGAAATCACCACATTCTCTTCTCTGCTTTCATGCTATAATTATCATCTTACTTGGTGGGTATCCTTATAGTCTTGGGATGCTAGAGGACAAGGTGAGCCCTCTTGTCCCTCTGCCCCAAGTAGTAATCAGCAGGTACTTGCTTAATTACCTGTCTGTTATAGAAGTACTTCTTACTAAGGTGTGAAGTGTTCTGTTTCTCATAGCAGGGCTGTATTACTTCAAATCAGGAAATAGAGCTGTCTCCCTATCTAGCTAGACCAGGGTTTGCCAAAATACAACCTATGAGCCAAATGTGGACTGCCATCTGTTCTTGTAAATAAAATTTTATTGGAACACCACCATGCTCATTCATTTATACATTGTCCATGATTGCTTTTTCACAAAGTGGTTTAGTTAAGTAGTTGGGATAGAGACTATATGGCCCCTAGGCCCAAGATATTTACAGAGAAAGTTTGTTGACTTCAGGCTAACACTTCCTTAGTACCCTAACACTTGCTGCCATTAAACTGCAGGTGGTTCAGACCTAGTACTTGAGACTTATATGCACAGAGATATAAAGTTATCTGCCAATATCAAAATTCATAGTCAAGTGTTAAAGTAATAGATTGAATCTACAGACCAGCAGGGGATAAAAGAAAGTTTCCATTACTGGGTTTAGGTTTAAATGTCTTCCTAGTTTACATTGTGTTGGTTTTCAGACACACTGAAAGTTAAGCTTAGTATTTGGCTGCAGTTTCCAAAATGTGTGCCATGGCATCTCAGGGCATGGCACGTAATCTCAGGAGCTCTGCTGGATATTTTAAATTTCCAAAGAAAGCACAGTGACAGTCAACACTGACACTACTTGAGTAATCAGCTTCAGTGGATCATGCTACTTTCCTTTCATTGGTGTCATACCTTTGTGAGGATGGGTTTTTGGCAGTTATTGTGCCTGAAAAAGCAAATACATGGTATTAGCACATGGTATTTTCACATGCGAAAATCAAGGAAATGAAAGTGTTACTACCTAGTCTGATTTCAAGACTTGCAAACTTGTGCCTGGTTCTTCAGAAGTAAATATACAGCTGTTGAAGAGTGATATAAAATATTATTTTCCCAATGTCTATTAAGTTATTGGGATATAACTACTTAATAAATGAAAATAGTAGAATTTTATTTTTCTTTTGACCTAAGCTCATTGTGAATTGAGAAGATTTTGGCATCTCTGATCTATAGTCTTTATAAATCTAGGAAGAAACATTCAATATATTCTGATATTCAAGTGGGACTTTTCTGGGAGAAAACAACTTCCAAAATTTTTCTTTTAAGGAAATCAGAACTGTGGTAGATAGAAGGGAAAACAGGAAATGGATCAACTTAAAATTAGCTGGTTATTATATCCAAAAATTTTGGAAAGAATTAACTAAACCGAAAGGAATCACTTGGATTCATCAATAAATAATAACTTAATGCTTGTTGTATGTGGAGACATGGCACTGAGCAGAAAAGCATGTGTTTGCAGAAGTCACTGTGGGAACCATTTTCAGAAAGCAACTTGACTTTCTAGGCGCCATGAGTCTCCTATACCCCATCTGTTGTGCTGTGCTAAGTTGCTTTAGTTGTATCTGACTCTTTGTGACCCTGTGGACTGTAGCCTTCCAGAAACCAGAGTGTTCTGTGGGTTGCCATTTCCTTCTTCGGGGGGTCTTCCTGATGCAGGGATGAAACCCACTTCTCTCCTGCATTGTAGGTGAATTCTTTACCACTAGCGCGTCCTGGGAAGCCCTATATCCCGTGTGTGTGTGTGTGTGTGTGTGTGTGCGTGTGTGTGTGTGTTAGTTGCTCAATCATGTCTGACTCTTTGTGACCCCGTGGACTGTAGCCCACCAAGCTCCTCTGTCCATGGAATTCTCCGGACAGGAATACTGCAGTGGGTTGCCATTCTCTTCTCCAGAGAATCTTCTTGACCCAGGGATCAAACCCGGGTACCACACTTTGCAGGCAGATTCTTTCCCTTCTGAGCCACCATCGAAGCCCCTGCACCCCATACTCGGCTGAATTTGATTTTCAAGGAGATACTTGGAGCAGTGCTTTACAGGCTGCTCCTCCGCACTGGCGGAGCACCTAGAAGGCGTTCGAAGTCATACTGGTGCTGCTGCTGCGGCTGCTGCTAAGTTGCTTCAGTCGTGTCTGACTCTGTGGGACCCCATAGATGACAGCCCACCAGGCTCTGCCATCCCTGGGATTCTCCAGGCAAGAACACTGGAGTGGGTTGCCATTTCCTTCTCCAATGCATGAAGGTGAAAAGTGAAAGGGAAGTTGCTCAGTCGTGTCCGACTTTTCGCGATCCCATGGACTGTAACCCACCAGGCTCCTCCACCGATGGGATTTTCCAGGCAAGAGTACTGGAATGGGGTGCCATTGCCTTCTCCCATACTGGTGTTAGATACATGTAATCACTAGAAAACCTCTACTGAGAACGATTCTTCTGCCTATAGGCACCCTTTGTCTCTGTACCTTGTCTGACAGCTTTTTTTTTTTTTTAACCCATAAGAATAACTCTGAAATTTTTTGTCTTGGCATTGCCATTAACTAGAATGCTCTCACTTAATGATATACTTTGATTTCTGTCACTTTATGATATTCTTTGATTTCCCTCCTAGTTTTATTGTCTTTCATGCAATGTAAACAACTTCTGATGTTTCATATTTTCTTATTGTTTATAAGAATCACCACGGCCTCTGAAAACAGAAGACAAGGGCTAGCGGTAAATCCTTAATTAATGCCTTACATGGCTGTTTGTCCCTAAGAGCACAGAGTTTTTATTCCTTACTTTTTATTAATTGGCCAGATATTCATTGTAAATACCCTGCGTCTTCCAAATTACCTGCTGTGGTTAGCCCAAATAGAAGCCATTTGTATCCATAAAGAGCCCTTTCTTATTTCTTTCTTTCCTCCCTCTTTTCCATACTCATTTTTTGGTTACAGGTTTTTTTTTACTTTCTCCTCTCCTTCTTCCCTTTGTCTTCTTTCCTGGGGATGTCCAGGAAAAACAAGAAGGAGGGAGGAGGAAGGATGGAAGAAAAGAAAGAGGAAGGCAGTTTGCACGGCTGTTAAGAGCACCACGTTTGGAATCAGTGAGGTTTGTATTTCTGTTTTCTCCCACTTGGCTGCACACACACTGCACTTCAGACCTCAGTTTTCAGTCTGCATTATGGTGACCGTAGAATGGGTTCTAAGGATTGTTGTAAAGGCTGAATGGGGTCTTGGAGTTATGGCCTGTGACAGGGCTCCTGACATAGAAAAGTCGCTCAGAAGTCATAGCTGCTCTTCCTCATGCTAATAATCATGGTGATAGTTGCTAAACCATGCAGTTTGGTGACTTTCTCTTCCTTGTGTTAGCAGAAGCACTTGACAGAGTTGCTCTCTCCCCTCCTTGAGGTATTTTCTTTACTTGGCTGCCAGGGCGCTGAGGTCGTTTGATTTTTCTGCTCTGCGCAGCCTCTCCTCAGTTCCTTTTTCTCGTGCATTATTGATCAGTGCATGGTGAAACACTTTTCTGTTGTTTGAGTGTTACTTTTTCATTTACACAGCGTCTAGAATAAAATCTCTGGAAGGATTTTGGCTTGTCTTCTGGAGAAGGCTACCTTTTAGGAGTGATACAGCAAAACCCAACTCATTTGAGGACCTGTCCTTCCTACTCTGTGATTGATTCTATTTCATGATATTGCATGGCCTACAAATGACAAGAAAGTATAAAGTTTGTCCATTAAGATTTTCTCTGTTTTTTGATGTGTTTTATTAAAAAATAAAAGATGACTTTACAACTAAGATCATGGCATCCGGTCCCGTCAGTTCATGGCAATTAGATGGGGAAACAGTGGAAACAGTGGCTGACTTTATTTTTGAGGGGCTCCAAAATCACTGCCAATGGTGATTGCAGCCATGAAATTAAAAGACACTTACTCCTTGGAAGGAAAGTTATGACCAAGCTAGATAGCATATTAAAAAGCAGAGACATTACTTTGTCAACAAAGGTCCATCTAGTCAAGGCTATGGTTTTTCCAGTAGTCACATATGGATGTGAGATTGGACCATAAAGTTGAGCATCAAAGAATTGATGCTTTTGAACTGTGGTGTTGGAGAAGACTCTTGAGAGTCCCTTGGACTGCAAGGAGATCCAACCAGTCCATCCTCAAGGAAATCAGTCCTGAGTATTCATTGGAAGGACTGATGTTGAAGCGGAAACTCCAATACTTTGGCCACCTGATGTGAAGAGCTGACTCATTGGAAAAGACCCTGATGTTGGGAAAGATTGAAGGCAGGAGGAGAAGGGGATGCCAGAGGATGAGATGGTTAGATGGCATCACCAACTCAATGGACATGAGCTTGGGTAAACTCCAGGAGTTGGTGATGGACAGGGAGGCCTGGCATGCTGCAGTCCATGGGTCCATAGTCACAAAGAGTCAGACATGACTGAGCGACTGAACTAAACTGAACTTACAAATATTGTAACCTTCTATCCTAATGGCTTGGGCTGTGCCAGTTCTTAGGAAGAGAGACTGGGTTCTAACCATGCAAAGCCCTCTGTAGCCTTGTGATAGCTTCCTCTGGAGAAAAGAAAATGGAGCTGCATCACAGGCTTTGAAATACTCGTGAATAAATGTCAGGCCTTTGAAATAGCCCTCTTCTCAGCTGAAGTGTGGTCCCACCTTGGGTGGACTCTTCTGCTCCCCTCCACGGAGTGCTCTGTCCAGATTTCAGCAGCAGCTGGGCACTCTGCTGTCAGGTGATATTGTGAGGGCTCCAAGATGCCACACAAGTAGTGTGACTACATAGTCAGCAAAAGAGCACAGTTGGGGGTTCACTGATCAGCTTCCAGTCACAAATGGCAGGATTGCTCAGTTCAACGAGCAGGGGAAGAAGGAAGGGTGTGTGATGGAGGCCTGGCTGCCTTCGGCCTGCCTGGCCAGGAAGAGGTTATCAGAACTCCAAAGGAGGGTGCCAGAAGTACATTCCCAGCAGACAGCTTAGGAAGAAAAGTAATTATACTAATCTCTCGCTTAAAGTCCTTAGTTTATTAACATGAAAATGAGCAAATTCTGAGTTCTTTCAGACCCAGGTGGCAAGGAGAGGGGGCAGTTCTAGGGTGTGTGTGAGTGGGTGGTGTTGCTTCCTTTGTGTGTAGGACACTTTTGCATTCATTTACTGTGTGCTTAGTAAGATGTTCATATGAGCAGGAGATTTTTTAAGCCCCTAGAGCTTGTTCTTGGGTGAGACTGCAGTAGAGGTCTCCATCAATCTTTCTGTATCTTTTAATAAGCTGCCACTAGTCATCACAGCAGCTGATAATTAGTTAAATTAGTAAGATTAATTTCTGTTGATCCTCTGGTCAGATGTGTTTTCCTTCTCCCCCTCTAAGAATTTCTTTTAAACCAGGCCCTTCTGTCGAGGAGAGTGTTTCAGGAGAGCGCCACCTCCCTGGTCCTGCTGCACCTGCACTACCAGCACCGCCTGCAGGGGGAGCAGCAGACGTGAGCAGATGCAAGCCTCGGTGACGGGCTGCAGGCTCAGAAGCGCCCTGCTTGCTTTCTTCCTTGGTCAGGGTCAGATGCCTCTCCAGATAGTAGTTAGAACTGGGCTTCTATTTCAGCTGTGCGCCTATCAGCATTTCTTTGAAACTCCCAGGTCTCAGCTCTTGATACAACCCATCAACAAGCAAGATGGACTTCTCGGTTGCCTGCTTCAAATCACCAACAAGCAGGATGCGCTATAGCCCAGTTACCTGTTTCTCTCATTCTGCAGGTAGATTTTTGTGTTGTGACGCCCTTTTGGAAAGAGTTGCTCTTGTTTCACAGATGTCTCTTCTTGGCCAAACCTGTTCAATGTTAAGGCAGTTTTTTACCATCCTCTGCTGAGAATTTACCTAGCAAGGGCCTGAAGGAAAAAGCCATTAAGGTTTTGCTCCCACAAATGAAATTGCCAACTCTTCTTAATCAGGGCTTGTAGGTTGGACAGTTGTGTACTAGATATCTGGATTTCGTAGATCAGGAAAGAAAAATAGTGTTTTATTTTGCTTAGTCAGAATGTTAAGAAAAACAAAACAGAATAACCATTGTCTACTATCTATCATCTCATAGAAGAATGGACATTTTAGCACTAAAATGTAGGCAGGACATTATTTCATAATACAAGACAGTTCTTTGAATGAAATATATTTCAACTTTTTGGAAAACTCTGTATGCTCTTTCTATTTTCCTTGCATCCCTTGGACTGCTGTAGATGTCTTCTCGCAGGCTGGCTGCCCTGCCTGTTACTGTTCAGTGGCTGCAGGATGAATTAGAGGATTCTGTCGGCCCACTGCTCAGATCCTGTGACAGAGTGGCTGGGGGATGCTTTATACTCAAAATGCCATAATTCACAGACTCAAGGAGTTACTTTAAGAAAGAATCCAAGGTTCTTCTTGCTGGGTTTCAGTACCTTCTGTCTGAGAGGATCCATTCTGTCAGCTCCCTCCTGTGCTTGCTCCCTTATTAATTAGCCAAAATCGGATGTAGTTTTCCTTGCCTTCTTTCCATGGGCACCTTCCATTGCCCACCAACTGTTCCTAGAGATGAAACCTCAGCTTTAAAAAAGCCTTAGCTGTTGATACTGTCTATTCTTGATTTGAGGATAGTGTCATGGGTGTTTACATATGTCCCAACTCATCAAATTTTACATATTAAATATGCACAGTTTTCTTGTATATCAATATCTCAATAAAGCTGTTAAACTAAAATCTCTTAGCCAATCCAATTGCAGAATAAGTGAAACCTCCTCTTAATTTGCAGTTCTTTTATTACTAATATGTTTTTGTACAGTCATATGTTTACCCTCCTCTGTGAATGACTTATCAAACTCTTTGCCTCCTTTTGTTTGAAATCAAGGGATTAAATCCAGAAAATCATCTTTTTCCTTACCAGTTTGTAAGAGGCCATTTTATGTAACAATATTAACCTGTGTCATCATCCACAGGTATTTTTCTCACTTTTCTTGTTTGCCTTCTGATTTTTATGGTGGCTTTTGCCATGTCAAAATTTAAAATTTTTGTGATGTCAGAAAATCAATTATTTCCTTTATGGCTTCTGCTTTGGCTACAGTTTCAGAAAAGGACTTTGTTCTCATGTTTCCTCTTCTTTCTGCCTCTCATTCTCTTTTCTCTCCTCACTTTTGGCTGGAGAGGTGGACGGCATGGCCAAGCCCCTGAGCAGGTGTGTTTCCTGCTTGCCATTTTTCTCTCTGGTGTGACTCCTCCACTGCTTTGAGATTTGCTTCTTTTCAAATCTCCGTGCTTCTAGCTTGTAGTGACTCCATCATTATAAACATAAAAATCTTCAGGATTTCAGTTATAGCTGCTGACAGCTGTAACTTTACAAATAATTACTAGTGTTACCTGTGCTTTGGGCCAGTGCCTCCCTGAGTCAGCAGGGGACTGCTGCAGGCTTCACATTTCATCTTGAGGTGGTTGGTGAGAAGGTCCCCATTCTGAGCACAGTGGCATTCTGCCTGGCAGGGGAGGAAGTTACTTCCTGCTACACTGACATCCAGAAACTATTTCTAGATGCCTATAAGGCTTGATTTTATCTGCAATGCATAGAAATGCATTTGCTGTCCTTCATCAGCTGATTTTATAATTCACATTGTTTGCTTTTCCTTGTCATAGGATGTTTCCTTCAGAGATGGTTTTGTTTCCCGGGTTGAATTCATGTACCCATCCTCACCACATTACTTGCACACCCAGTCTCTCTGTGGTTCCACTTCATGAAAATCTGATTCTCTGCTCCAGGACTAAATTCTCCAGACAGCATTTTTAAAGGATGCTAAAATAAGTGTAGTCTTCTAAATTAGCCAGTAAGATTGTGATGAAAATCATCCTTTCTTACTTTCCATTATCTCTTGGACTGGTTTCCACAAATTCAGGGGTGTCCACAGAGGTCTGCTTGTGAAACCCACTGGTAAGAAGCAGTGTTTCTGAACCTGTTTTGAAGCCTCCTGGCTTGGGAGTCTCCTGGCGCTCTCTTAAAAATCAGTATCAGAGCCCCAGCCTCAGAGTTTCTAACTCTGTATCTGGAGTCAGTCCCAAGTATCTGCATTATAACAGGCACCCAAGGCGATAATTATCCACAGTAAAGGGGAGACCCACTGCTTTAGAGAAGCCGTTTCATTTGCATAGAGAGCCACCCAGCCCTTCGCTCCCCAGCCTACCACTTCAGGGTCAGCTGTACCAACTCCAGGGTTTTCCTCACCTTCATGTCTTCATGAAGATTATGTGGGTAAGAGCAGGACCACTCCCGCGTCTGGAGTAACTCCACTGGCCCCTCCTTCAGACTCACGTCCATCCCAGCCTGAAGCTGGTGTGTGACCGTACTGCTTTTCCCTTACCTAGGGGAAAGATGAATGGGCAGTTAGGGGTTGGGGCACTTTGGGGTCATGTGGCTCTTCACGCCTCCTTTTCAGCATTTATGCAAAGTGGCTCTGGTGGTAAAGCACCCAACTGCTTATTCAGGAAGTAAGAGATACCACTTCAGTCTCTGGGATGGGACGAACCCCCAGAGGAGGGCATAGCAACCCACTCCAATAATCTTGCCTGGAGAATTCCATGACTAGAGGAGGCTGGCAGGCTGCAGTCCATAGGGTGGCAAAGAGTTGGACATGACTGAAGCAACTTAGCATGCACTCATGCACAGAATCATAAAAGAAGTCAAGGGACCAATTTGTGGGCATGGTGCCTACATGGATAAGCTTAATTGGTCAGTACAGTTTCTTTCTCACATAGTCCACCGGGACTGCCTTGGGCCTCACAGGAGCAAGGGCTCCAATTTTAACAAGTGATGGAAGCACCTTCTCTGGGAGCCTGACCCCTTGCATCTTCCGTACATCCCTCTGTGAGATTCAAAGAGTCTTCGTGTTTCCAGGGAGGGTCTTGACAGCCTCAGTTGAATTTCCTCCAAGTATGATTGGGAATAACAACCTTCTCCTCCAAGGTGGACTCTTGGTAGCAATAGCATCAGTTCTTCCTAATCCCGCCAGTTTCAAGGGACAAGTAAGGATTCTGAGTTTGTGGGGAAAAGTCCCTCTCCAACCATTTGTTTAGAGATCTTGCTCTCAGTTATACATGTCCATTACCCTTTCTTGGACTTTCCTCTTTCCTTTTCTTCCCTCCCCCTGGCTACATGATGCCCCACTCTCCCTTGTCTGGGAAGGGAATGGAGCAGTTCGCACACTTATTTTTCATGCATTCCAGAGAGAGGGCATTGCAGCAAGAGTGCTGTAGGCAAGATACTTCTAGGCCTTTTCTAACTACCTTCCATGAATTCAAATCACTCATTTTAATGAACAGTAAAGATACTGCTCAGAAGAGGGTAAGGGAGGAAGGAAGGTAGGATATTTGCTAAATATCTTTACACTGCAACAGGTCATTCATTTAGCCTTTTTCCCTTTGCCAAACTTATTTTTTTTTTCCTTCCAGAGTCTCATTTTGCTTGTAGGCGTGGTGATCTGCACTGTTGGCATGTCATTCATTCTTATTTTTTTTAATTATGCACAATCAATATGTTATCTTAGCAACACTTTCTGCAAACAGAAAATTATGTTGTTTGCCCCCTTTTGACCCTCTGCTATCATGGTTGCTGTTGTCTCCTTACAGTCATTTAAAACAGTCAACTGCAAACAGTCTATATAACAATATTTTCAAGCTGTTGTCAGATCACAGTGACAATTGATTGCTCACGGTGCTTCCCAGGAAACTGCCTGGTGGATACAGAATTAAATAGCAACAATAGGAGGTTTATAACCAAGGAGCAGTCTCAGGAATGTGAATAGCAAATTGGGGGATAAGTTTGGACATCAGGAGCTATGGGGAAGTTTAACTTATTGACATACCAGGATGGTGGTGTTTGTTTAGAAGATGAGTCACAGTTCTATTTTCCTTTGAACTCTTTAAAAAGAACTGGCTTCCAGACAAAGGGAAATATAATACAGTGAGAGTTGTCCATTTTCATAAACTTTCTACTTGCTTTGTTGTCAGTCCTGTTTTTAAAAGTTGTCTTAGAAAAACATAAGACATGTTTAATATTCTACTCTGAACTATCTGATATTAATTTTGATATGTTTTCAGTCCCTATTGATTTTTAAAATGTTGAACACAAATACTTGACATTCAGGAGGGCAAGCAAAAGATTAAAACAAAACCTCTGCCTCTTGCTTGCCATCATCTTTGAAGAGATGAAAACGTTCAAGTAAGCAGAAATTCTTACAGTCAGAATAAAACATGATTAGAACATTTGGGGAAGGAGATGCAGTATGACTGGGGAAAATGTTAACAGCATAGAAATAAGAAAAACATTTGCCTAATACTTTTCATCTCTTATCATGCATTTTATAAATTGATACATGGGCAATGGCCCACATATATTCTTCTCCTACCCTTTGTATTTTCCAAAAAATATAACTGTTTATACAAATACAAGAGTGTGTGGGAGAGTGAGTGAAAGCTTATACAAATCACCAAAACCATGTAAGTGCAAGCAGTGCAGCAAGACTGGGACATGAAAGGTTATTGAGACCGTTGAAAGGTATTTAGGGTGCAATTACTGTTATCATTTCATGATTACTAAATGAATTTGACAGTGTGTTCCATTAGAAACATAAAAGATGCTGAACTTGCTCAAAAGACTTAAGATAAATATAAGGTATTTTATATTTATATCACTTTATGTTGCTTCTCTCTTGTCTAAAATAAATAAGCCATCTGGAAGTGACAAATTCAAAGGGTGTAAAAAAGTAGCTCGAGTCATAGGTAGTTGATGGTATCTAGTTACCAGTTTTACAGTTTGACTTTTCCCTTTTGACCCCATGACAGCCAGTCTTTGATAGAGCAAGACAGTGATAGGATGCTTGAGAGATGCAGCAGGCAGGAGAGGACCAGGAGGGAACACTGGGCAGGATGCTGGAGGAGCGAGGCAGAAGGGGACTGACACGGGTTTAGCAGGGCAGAAAGCCCCATTTTTGCTGTTAAGAACCCCAAGCATTCCATTCCTTGGACAACAACCTGCTTGTTCACTTGACCACATATTCCACATCCAAGTTACCTAAAAGCTAGCCTTGTGGCCTCTTTTCCTCTCCTGTGTATTGTGTTTGTCTTACCCTCATTAGACAAGCAGCATTTTATTATATAGGCATACTCCATTTACTCTTGTAGTTTTCAGCAGTGGTTCTTTTGGACTGAGACTATATCAAGCTGGATTTAAGTTCCTGCTCTCCTGTGTGCCTTTGCTTCATCCCTCAGTTTATCGTCTCCATAAAATGAAGGTTACAACATTGACCTCAAGCTGTGCATGTATTTAGCATATGCTGAGTAATGTTGGTTGAACTTTCACTCTGTCCCTGTAGATCCCACCACCTAGCCAGGCTGGTTATTAGACAGTTTAGACTCTTGGTAAATGAATGACCAAAAAAAAGCAAACCATCCTATTAACCGTGATGTTACATTGTGTATTTGAATGGGTTGTGTGTTTATAACCTGTGTGTGACACAGACACATACAAGATCATCACTGATGGCTTTCCCAATTGTAGCAGAACCCATTTCTAGCCTTTATTTTCTATCCCCAACACCTCAGCATAGCTGTGGGTAACCAAGGGTCAGAGAATCTGACAGATCTGACCAGGCGTACACGACCTGTGAGTGATAGATCCAGAATTTTAACTCCCAGTTCACCCTCATCTGCTCAAACCCATGATATGCTGTGTAAGTGCTAAGTAATCATTGTCATTCAAATGTTGCTTTTCCTACTGGTATTATGTTCTTCAGCCTATTTTCTCTCACTCCGAGGATGAGTGTGCTATCTAATATGGTGGCACAGGCCGCATATGACTACTTACATTCACATTTAAATGAATTAATATTAAATAAAATTCAAAATATAGTTTCTGGATTGTACTAGCCTCATTTCAAGGTTTTATAGTTACGTCTAGCTTATGGCAACCATATTGGCTCAAATGTATAATATTTTCATCATGGTAGAAAAATCCTATCAGACAATGCTGCTCCATGGTCTACTTTCAACAAATAATAGCTATGATGCTGAATTTTAATCTAATATACATAGTTTTAGTTTTTATCATTTATGAGATATTGAATAAACAGTTGGTAGAAGAATAGTAGTTACACTATACATTTTGATTTAATTGACATATACTATGTGTTAGGCTTCATTAAAAGTGTTTTTTAGGAGCTGTCTTATGTAATTCTCATAGTAGTCCATTGCAATAGAAGTTATCACCAGTCCCTTTTTATGGGGAAACATCAGCTGCTCTTAATGGAGAGACATGGACCTACACAACACTTGTCCTTTGCCCTGCCTCCCCCAAAAGTCATAGCAAGTTTTCAAACAGTATAAATTGTCAGTAATTATTCCAAAGGCCAAGGCTGCAGAATTCTCTATTCTAAATTTAAATGGAATTGGGCTAGAGTGGATGAAAGAAGTCAGGTTCTTTTTATAGTGCTGAAGTGCCTCTGGTTCCTGAAAGAAACCAACTTGGCAACTGAGCTGAAATTTTCTTCCAGGCTTTAACAATCATCACTGGTCTTTATCAGTACCAATGAAATGTGGACAGCCCACCAACAAAGATCATCTGATGTTCAAAAATGGATCAGAAACAAATTATAGGAAAATCTGATTGTATCATTAAGGTTTCTAAAACCACGGATTTTAATGAAAATAAAATGAGCCTTACTTTGTGCAAGAAGCCTAAAAACTGCAAAAATACTGTAGGAATTCTGCTGGATTTCCTTTCCCATTGTCTCCTTACCCAGTGTACCTAGCTTGAGGATGGGCTTAAAGGATTGGATTGTATGTTGTAAAAAATAAACATTTAATCCTTGTGATAGTCATTTGAGAGTTTTTGGTTGGTCATGGTGCCATGGGATATGCATTATTCTTACTAACCTGCCCAAGATTCATGTCAGCCATTTGGGGCTACAATTTATCTTTAAGAATTTTATAGGCTTAATCCTACTCCAACAAACTAAATATTAAAATAGTTCCTAGATTCTTGGGCGATAGTGGTATTAAATTTTCTTCCAACTAACTATAGTGTCCCCACAGTTGTAATCATGACCTGTTACTCCAGTGTTTAATTTTAGACAGAAATATTCCCGAAAGTGTGAAGCTCAGTGCCAGGCAGATAGCAGAGATTTAATAAACATTTGTTATCCTCTGACCAGGTTTTGATTGAAATTATCTAGAATTTCTATGCAAATTTCCCATCACTGCAAGGGTCTATTTTTCTTGCTGGTGTTTAGGAAGAAGATACCATAGGAAAGGGCTTAGCTCTTACCTCTTAGCTCCCTGGTAGCTCAGCTGGTAAAGAATCTGCCTGCAATGCGGGAGACCTGGGTTCACTCCCTGGGTTGGGAAGATACCTTGGAGAAGGGAAAGGCTACCCACTCTAGTATTCTGGCTTAGAGAATTCCATGGACATAGTCCATGGGGTCACAAAGGGTCAGACACGACGGAGCAGCTTTCACTTTTCACCACATGAAAAGCAGTAGAGGTCATACATTGTCCACATCCCTGAAGTTTTGTCCCGAATGTCACTCACACTGCAAATCAGAAAGCGTGCAGTTCAGAGAGCTCAGGATAGACCCCAAAGGAAAGCACTGGCTTGATAAGGAGATATAGGCATTGGGATGTAGATGGAGATATTAGCCAAGAGTCACAAATTTTTTGCAGCACTTTTAACTACCTAAGGAATCTTGAAGTGACTGAATTCCTGGTTCAAACCCCTGCCTCAATCCCCAGGTAATCACAAAAGTGATGAAAAATGTGACATGTTCCCTTTCTTTCCCTAAGCTCACTTTAATCTTGATCTTTGAAAAGCAAGTGGTTTTCTTGTGCAAACAGCTTCATAGCAATGTCAAATCTGGCACCCACCGTCTCTGCTGAAGGGGGAGACTTGGTACAAAAGGCTCAGTGCTCAGGGCCTGGGCTTTGAAACTACTCCAGCTGTATTGCCAATGCAAATGCAGGAGGGGAAAAAATTACTGGAACAAATTGAAAGGTTATTCAGACTGGAATTTAGAATCTCAATAAAAAAAGGCTTTTATAAGCCAAGGCCCTCAGAGTAACCGGATCATTTAAAAATACATCTTTTCTGCATTAAATGTAGTGTGACAGCCACATTAGAAATGCTGCAGTCTAAGTATGTTCCTTAAACATTTCTAACTGATCTGTAAGGACAGCTAAAATCTTCTGTTGGGGGGATGCTGGATCCCCAGTCCATAAGTAGTTTCCATTTCTTTATTTTTTCTTACTTTTCAATACCTGGTAAATGGGTTTTTGCCATTCCCCTCTATTGCTTGTTGCAGGCTCAGTGATGTCCATGAACTGTGTGTCTTGATAAAAATTGGTTAAACTAGTCTTTTATTTATTTATTATTTTGACTTGGTAGAGAGCAGTCTTCTGATCACCCTACTGTTGGTGAACAGAAATAGCATACAGTTGTATTCTGGTGGAATCCCTTTTACAAGAGATGTTTAGGCCAGAAGACACAAACAGAACTCACCCAATGTAAGTCAGTGACCCAACCATAGGACTCCTTTTGCTTTGTTTAAAATCTCTTATTTCACCACTTTTAGAAAGAAATGACCCAAGCTTGGTTGTTGGTGATGTGGATGGTAGTCCCCTCCAAACCCCACCTGTGGACATTTATTTTCTTGAGCCAAGTGGAAGATATTTTTCAAGGGAAAACATCCCTGAGAGAGTGGAAAGTGAATTGAAGTCAAGACAACATGCATTTCCTGTGGGCTTCAAGGGCTCTTTGTGCTCTTCTGGGCACAAGGCTGTCATGGACTCTGGCACAACAACTTCACTGTCTCCTGTACAGTGTACAGGTCTTCCTACCTGTTTATTCCTATCTATAAGGAATAAATATGGATCATTCTCCAAACGATAAATTCATTGTTTTTAACCTGTGGAGTATTTCAAAGGTACTGAATACCCACTACCTGAAATTAGTGAATATTCACATTTTGCCATATTTGTTTCAGCTCTTTGGCCTTAGTTTAAGTCCTCACTTCCTTTCTCCTTTGGGGTAGGGTGTGGGTCATGTTATTTCCTTTCCCAGGCAAAGTTACCCCTTAGTGCTGGCAAATTTTATTGTATCAGTGTCTTAGGAGTTACATTATTGAGCTAGTGTTAAAACTTCTCTGTAGCCCCCTCCAGATTCCACACTCCTTGAAAACTAATCTGGCCTTTTTCAGCTTGTGTTCCTACCCACTAGTGACATAGTTAGCCCTGCAGTTGGCCCTTGTGAGTTTTTCTTGTTGTTGCTTCTTGTTTTGAGCGAGTAGATGACTTGGATTTTGAAAAATCAGTAAACATATGAGTTTCAGAGGACACATAGGCAGTCTCTCTTCTCATTGATGACCAGTACTTTTAACGAGAGCTTTAGCATAGACTCATAGATTGATTGAATTCCACAGTCTGAGCCTCCCAAATAATGTTTCTATAGCTAAAACCTTCAAATTAACCCTGTTTGGATTATCTAATATAATTATAAAATAATCAAACATCTTCCTGGATACAAGTATGTAAGTTGTTTCAAGTAATGTGCTAATCCTAATTTAATGAATTTGTTATTTGGTATGAGGATTTGTGTCTGAAAAATGTTGTCTTGCTCGAACCTGAAAATGGACATTGTC
Source organism: Oryx dammah (assembly GCF_014754425.2). Lineage (NCBI taxonomy): Eukaryota > Metazoa > Chordata > Mammalia > Artiodactyla > Bovidae > Oryx > Oryx dammah. The sequence goes on from NW_024070193.1 coordinate 14,167,792, forward strand.
CTAAACAAGTACTTCAGTAATAATGAAGTTCACCCTTAATAAAGTGATGATGAGGAGATGACGACAGCCTCTTTTCTGATCACCTAGTTTTAAGGAAAGAGTAGACTGATCTGTGCTGGTTTCTCTTCCTCTTTCATGAAAGCATCACCAGCTTATTTGTATATTTTCAGCATCATGCTAATTACACACTGTAAAGCCATATCAACTAGATCCTCATTTGCACATTTAGGTCTAGTTCTTCCAGGGATCCAGTGGTTCTTTGACTATTAGCATGCTTTTCAAGGTAACCTTTTAATACACAGAGATTTAATACATTGAAGATTTTTTAATAGCTGAAGATTTTCTTCAGCTATCATGGAAGTTGAGTGAAACCACACACTTGTTTTGTTTCTAGATTTGACATGTCAGCAGATGGTTAGCATAGGGTGCTTCAACCCCCAAAGAAGATATTTCCTCTTAAAGAAGTGGCAGTTCTTAACACACCTTCAACAATGAATAAGTAATGCATTCTGTTGCTGTTCAGTCACTAAGTCATGTCCAACTCTTCGTGATCCCATGGACTGCAGCACACCAGCCTTCCCTGTCCTTCACTAGCTCCTGGAGTTTGCTTAAACTGATGTCCATTGAATCGGTGATGCCATCCAACCATCTCATCCTCTGTCACCTCCTTCTCCTCCTGCCATGAGTCTTTCCCAACATCAGGATCTTTCCCAATGAGTCTGCTTCTTGCATCAGGTGGCCAAAGTATTGAAGCTTCAGCATCAGTCCTTCCAGTGACTATTCAGGGTTGATTTACTTTAGGATTAACTGCTTTGATTTCCTTGCTGTCCACAAGAGCCTTCTCCAACACCACAATTTGAAAGCATGACTTCTTTGGCACTCAGCTTTCTTTATGGTCCAACTCTCACATCTGTTCATGACTACCAAAAAAACCATAACTTTACTATGCATACTTTTATCAGCAAAGTGATGTTTCTGTTTTTTAATATGCTGTCTAGGTTTATCATAGCCTTTCTTCCAAGGAGCAATGGTCTTTTAATTTTATGGTTGCAGTCACCATCCACAGTGATTTTGGAGCCCAAGAAAATAAAATCTACCACTTTTTCCACTTTTTCCTCTTCTATTTGCAAAGAAGAGATGGGACCAGATACTATGATCTTAGTTTTTTGAGTGCTAAATTTTAAGCCGACTTTTTCACTCTTCTCTTTCACCCTCATCAAGAAGCTCTTTAGTTCCTCACCACTTTCTGCTATTGAATGGTATCATCTGCATATCTGAGGTTGCAGATATTACTTCTGGCAGTCTTGATTCCAGTTTGTGATTCATCCAGCCTGGCATTTTGCATGAGGTACTCTGCATATAAATTAAATAAGCAGGGTGACAGTATATAGCCTTGACATACTTCTTTTCCCATTTTGAACCAGTCCATTGTTCCATTGTTCTAACTGTTGCTTCTTGACCTGCATACAGGTTTCTCAAGAGACTGGTAAGGTAGTCTGGTAGTTCCATCTCTTTAATAATTTTACACTGTTTGTTGTGATCCATACAGTCAAAGGCTTTAGCATAGTCAGTGAAACAGAAGTAGATGTTTTTCTGGAATTCTCTTGCTTTTTCTGTGCTCCTGTGGATGTTGGCAATTTGATCTCTGGTTCCTCTGCCTTTTCTAAATCCAGCTTGTACCTCTGGAAGTTTTTGGTTCACATACTATTGAAGCCTAGCTGGAAGGGTTTTGAGCATTACCTTGCTAGCATGCAAAATGAGCACAATTGTGTGATAGCTCAAACGGTTAAGAATCTGCCTATAATGTGGGAGACCTGGGTTTGATCCCTAGGTCAGGAAGATCCCCTGGAGAAGGGAATGGCAACCCACTCCAGTGTTCTTGCCTGGAGAATCCCATGGACAGAGGAGCCTGGTGGGCTACAGTCCATGAGGTTGCAAAGAGTCAGAAACAACTGAGCAACTAACACTTTCATTTTAACGCTTAGAACATTATTTGGCATTGCCCTTCTTTGGGATTGGAATGAAAATTTATGTTTTCCAGTCCTTTAGCCACTGCTGAGTTTTCCAAATTTGCTGGCATAACTCAACTGCAATTCCATCACCACCACTAGCTTTGTTCATAGCAATGCTTCCTAAAGACCACTTGACTTCAAAATCCAGGATGTCTAGCTCTAGGTGAGTGACCATACTGTCGTGGTTATCCGAGTCATTAAGACTGTTTTTGTATAGTTCTGTGTATTCTTGCCACCTCTTCTTTCTGCTTCTGTTAGATCCTTTCCGTTTCTGTCCTTTATTGAACCCATCTTTGAATGAGATGTTCCTTGGTATCTCCAGTTTTCTCCAAGAGATCTCTAGTCTTTCCCATTCTATTGTTTCCCTCTATTTTTTTGCATTGTTCACTTAAAGGTTTCTTATTTCTCCTTGCTATTCTCTGGAGCTCTGCACTCGGTTGGTATATCTTTCCCTTTCTTCTTAGCCTTTCACTTCTCTACTTTTCTCAAGCTATTTGTAAGGCCTCCTCAGACAACCACTTTGCCTTCTTGCATTTCTTTTTTGGGGGATGATTTTGGTCACTGCCTTCTGTCCAGTGTTACAAACCTCTGTCCATAGTAGTGCAAGACATTGCCGTATTTGAAACATGCCAATGCTTGCCTGAAGTTTGTAAATCAGTCATCTCTTCTCTTTCCATTCAGGAACATCCTTTCAAATGCAGGTGAGTGGGCTGACATTATTACTAGTATGATTAAAATCTGTCTATATTTAAAATATTATCTTTTCCTAAACTTTGGTGGTTGGACTTTTGTTAGCTCCTAATCTCCCATGACCCTTGGCAGGTTGCCATTGAGACCAGCTGGCCTTGAGTGGCAGTGTGTCTGGAGAGTGAACATTTTCCCGAAGTGTTGCGTGTTTGGTTCCCTTAGAATATGTTCTTGTGACTGATTTTCAGGGCCACTGTGGGAACTGACAGTCTTCAGTTTTAGACCCTTACTCTCAGGGTGAGGGGCAGTGGGAGGCTTTGATAACTTTAAAGCTCACAGAGGGAAACATTTTTTCACTAACTATGCCAGAATCCCATGCTCTGTGTGCAACATAATGGATTTCATTCAGAGCCCTGCACAAGCCAACTGTCATGATATGGTTGGGAAGCTCTCCGTCAGCTACTGTGAGCTCTATTGCTCTGTTCTCTACCTCTGTTTTTGGCTTCTCCATTCTTGGGCACATTTTATGAAGCAGCCAACCATCCAGATTGGGATTTCATGCTCTGCTGCACTATTGCCCACATTATTTCTCTCACAAAGGCCTCCTTTACAAAGTTCTTAATCTAAATAATGCATAGAAGGTGTATTAAGCGGTAACAAGTGAAAAGAGGCAAAAGCCAGCAACTTCCTGAAAATTGTTATCATTAGAGCATTTCCATGAAGGCCCAGTGATTCATTAGGGTGAGTCCAGGCAAAAACCCCATTCCCAAGACATATGTAATGAATTCAGACCTAATTGGCCATGGTCCAGTCCAGTTCTAAGGAGGGCATTCTTGGCATTTTGGAGGTCAGAGGAGAGATTTTATTTGAAGCTTGTCAATGTGTGTTTCTCATATGTTCTATTTAAGTTTGTTTATTCCATTCACTGGATGTATCCATTGCCTTTTAATTTCTGGACAGAGGTCGGATCAACTGGACAACTCAGGCTCATTATACTATCAATCCAATGCCTTGGTGCAAAAGACATCTACACAGTTGTCCCAGTATATGGAAACAGTTCACAGAGCAATCTAGAGTTTGAATGGGAAAGAGACCTGCTTAAGATTGACACTGATTATTTGGCCAGAAAAGAATCCTGACTCAGTTGGAAAATTTACTTTGCAGTTATAGTATTAGGGTGTGGCTAATATCTCCAAAGTTTAAATGGAAGCTGTATTATAAAAAAAAGTCTTCTGAGTAAAAGCATTCCTCCATAGTATTCTTGCTGACCTGTTGAATTTCCATGGTCTGCTTATCTCAGAATTGCACTGTGTGGGATAGCTGAAGGGAATGGGGAATTCTGGGGCATGCTGGTGGTTGAATTTTAATTTGCTTGTCTGACTTCAGCAGGGAAGTGAGAAACAGTGAGTAGCATGTTCTATTTGTCTATTGGAGGAATCATTATTTGATGAAAAGGCTCTTGCAAATCCTGTTTTCATTTCCTTTTTTTCTGTTGGAGTCAGATCCCAGCTATAATTATCAAGCCTTGGGTGTGTGACTTTAAGTCCATCTTGTATTCACAGAGAGGCTATAGATATGCATCATCTAAAGCTTTGAAGTACTGTTCATGTTGAACAATGAACAAGACCTATGGCCTGAAAAACTAATTGTTTATTTGAAGCCAAAAGTCAGAGATGTAGGAGACATAATTTAAGGAGCTCAGGGACCTTATATTCCTTGCCTCAGTTGAATCAAAGAACATATAAAACCATCAAGTGAAACGTTTCTGGGTTTGCAAGTAAATAATATATTCACTGATCTATAATCTCTGAGAGTGAGAAGTAATTGTACGATATCACATTATATATGCAGAGGTACTATCTAATTTGATGGCAGGCCAACACTATTTTTCCCCATGTGTTCTATTAAAAAATCGAAATTTTGATTCAGTGGAATAAATTTTAAGGATTAGATTACTAAGATTACTAACAGTCTCTAGAGCTACCAAAGACAAAGTGACAGAAAAATAACCCAAGTAAACACTTTATCGAAAGGATGGAATTGAGTAAGATCCTTTTGATTGGAAACCTTGGGAGTACTGCCGAAGTGGACTTTGGGTTGTTTATAATAGGTACTTGTTGATTGAGCAGAGACACATGAAAGCTGAGTACCCCCAGTCTTGGTCCAAGTATGTGGGAGGTAAAAGCCTGGGCCTATTTGGAAAAAAAGATAACTAAGTTTTTCTTAAAAATTTTTAAAGAGAAAATTGCTTTCAAATGCACATTTATAAGTTAGGCCATAATTTAAATGTCCGAATCCCAGGAGACCCTAGAATTTCCTCCAGCACCTAAGTTCATATAGGATGAGTGATGTCCCAACAAGCTTACATAGACTTCTATTTACTCATTTACTTTCCACCAGCCCAGTTTGGTTTTGACTTAAATCTTGAGTCTTAAGTTCCCTCTTTTTGGGTAACTCTGTCAATTGAAAAGACATGTTTTCTCTTAATTTTCCACTAATCTTGCAATAATAAGATAAGACTAATTTTAAATATTATTTACATCTATTTGTCAGCACTAAAATATGAGTCTGTATACTTTTCCTCAGTTTTTAAACTCCAATTGCAGACTGCTTTTTGGATCGTATCTTAAAAATGAAAGTCCAGTGCCTAACACGTGGGAGAGGTGCTTTCTTTCAAACAGAAAATATGCCATTGGTTTTCACACACAAAAAAATGGGCAGAGATATGGGAGCAGAACTCATAAAGTAGATTCATTCATTTACTACACATCCATTTTGTTGTTCAGTTGCTAAGTCGTGTTTGAGTCTTTGTGACCCCACGATCTGCAGCACACCAGGCTTTGTGTCCCTCGCCATCTCCGGAGGCTGCCCAAGTTCATGTCCATCGAGTCAGTGATGCCATGCAGCCACCTCATCCTCTGTCATCCCCTTCTCCTTCTGCTTTCAACCTTGCCCTGCGTCAGTGTCCTTTCCAGTGAGTTGGCTGTTCGAATCAGGTGGCCAAGGTATTGGAGCTTCAGCATCAGTCCTTCAAATGAGTGTTCAGCATTGATTTTCTTCAAGATTGACTGGTTTGATCTCCTTGCTATCTGATGGACTCTCAAGTCTTCTCTAGCCCTGTAGTCAGAAGCATCAATTCTTTGTCGCTCTGCCTTCTTTATGGTCCAGCTCTCACATCCATTTTACTCATACATTAAAAAAGTATTTATTGAGCATCTGTTGTGTACCAGGAACTGAAATAGCACCCAGCCAGTGGATAACATAGGTGAACAGTGGTTACTGAGGAGGCAGGAAATAAACAAGGAAACTCCAAATATATTTTATCATGAACTGTGATAAGTGGATGCAGGAGAAGTAAATGTTTTGATGATAGAATCTGTATTAATAAGGTTAGGCTAGACTTTGTTCCTATAATAATAATAAATGTATTAATAAATGGCTTAAAAAAACAAACATGTCTTTCTTTTCACATTCGTATATGATGCAGATTGACTATTTTTTGGGAGGTGACTGTACAGTTTCTTTCCATCATTGGTACTTGCAGTTTTAAAATGTTGTCTCCATATTCCTGGGAGGAGGGAGAGATAGATTGAGGAGTATTACACAGTCATGCTTTTGAACAGCTAGTTCAGTTCAGTTCAGTCACTCAGTCGTGTCCGACTCTTTGCGACCCCATGAATCGCAGCACACCAGGCCTCCCTGTCCATCACCAACTCCCGGAGTTCACTCAGACTTGTGTCCATCGAGTCAGTGATGCCCTCCAGCCATCTCATCCTCTGTCGTCCCCTTCTTCTCCTGCCCCCAATCCCTCCCAGCATCAAAGTCTTTTCCAGTGAGTCAACTCTTTGCATGAGGTGGCCAAAGTACTGGAGTTTCAGCTTTAGCATCATTCCTTCCAAAGAAATCCCAGGGTTGATCTCCTTCAGAATGGACTGGTTGGATCTCCTTGCAGTCCAAGGGACTCTCAAGATTCTTCTCCAACACCACAGTTCAAACGCATCAATTCTTCGGCGCTCAGCCTTCTTCACAGTCCAACTCTCACATCCATACATGACTACTGGAAAAACCATAGCCTTGACTAGACAGACATTAGTCGGCAAAGTAATATCTCTGCTTTTCAATATGCTATCTAGGTTGAGCAGCTAGGAAGTGGGTATATCATTTTTGCTCATATTCCATTTGCCAGAACTGAACCACATGAACCCCACCTAAGTGAGACTGGGAAACAGTCCTTTTTTAAATTTTTTATTAAAAATATTTTTTACATATACATGTATCTATTCTTTTTAAAATTCTTTTTCCCATTTAAGCTGTTTCATAATATCAAGAAGAGTTCCCTGTACTATACAGTAGGACCTTGTGGGTAATCCATTTTAAATATAGTAGTGTGTACATGTCAGTCCCAAACTCCCTAACTATCCCTTCCCCATGGCAACCTTAAGTTTGTTCTCTAAGTCTGTGGGTCTGTTTTGAAAATAAGTTCATTTGCATTATTTTTAAAGATTATGCATGTAAGTGATATCATATGATATTTCACTTTTTCTATGTGATTTACTTCAGTATGACACTTCTTCTATCCATGCTGCTACAAATCACATTATTTCACTCCTTTTAATGGCTGAATAATACTCCTTTGTGTGTATCTACTGCATCTTCTTTACCAGTCCTCTGTCAGTGGAGATTTAGGTTGTTTGCCTGTCTTGGCTATTGTTAACAGTGCTGTAATGAACATTATGGTGAATATATCCTTTCAGACCTTTTTTTTTTTCTTTCCTGGATATATGCTCAGGAGTGGGATTGTAGCATCATATAGTAGCTCTATTTTTAGTTTTTTGAGGAACCGCCATACTGTCCTCCACAGTGGTTATACCAATTTACATTCCCACCAGCAGTATAGGAGGGGTCCCTTCTCTCAATCCCTCCCCCGCATTTATTGTTTGTGGGTTTTTTGACAGTAGCCATTCAGACTGATATGAAGTGATATCTCAGTGTCGTCTAGATTGCACTTTTCTAATAATTAATGATATTGAACATCTTTTCATTGCCTCTTGGCCATCTGTATGTCTTCTTTGGAGAAATTTCTTTTTAGGTCTTCTGGTCATTTCTTGATTTTCTTGTTTGTTTCAATGCTATTAAGCCACATGGGCTGTTTGTAAATGTAAGGGACTAATCTCTAGATAAGGAGAAGGCAATGGCACCCCACTCCAGTACTCTTGCCTGGAAAATCCCATGGATGGAGAAGCCTGGTAGGCTGCAGTCCATGGGGTCGCTAAGAGTCAGACATGACTGAGTGACTTCACTTTCATTTTTCACTTTCGTGCGTTGGAGAAGGAAATGGCAACCCACTCCAGTATTCTTGCCTGAAGAATCCCAGGGACGGGGGAGCCTGGTGGGCTGCCGTCCATGGGGTTGCACAGAGTCAGACATGACTGAAGCGACTTAGCAGCAGCACCAGCATGTCAGAGAGTATGTTGCCTATGTTTCCCTCTAAGAGTTTTATAGTGTGTGGTTTCACATTTAGGTCTTTAATTCAGTATGACCTTATTTTGTGTATGGTGTTAAAGAATGTTCTAATTTCATTCTTTAATGGGTAGCTGTTCACTTTTCCCAGCACCATTTATTGAAGAGACTGTGCTTCCTCTGTTATGTAGACTTGCCTCCTTTGTCATAAATTAATTGACCATAGGTGCATGGGTTTATTTTTGTGCTTTCTATCCTATTGCATCAATCTGTATTTCTGTTTTTATGCCAGTACCATACTGGTTGATTACCATAGTTTTATTAGTATATCTGAAGTAAAGGGGCCTGCTTACCTTCATTTTTTCTTTCTCGAGATTGCTTTGGCTATTCAGAGTCTCTTATGTCTCCACACAGATTTTAAGAGTTTTTGTTCTAGTTTTGTGAAAAATTCCATTGTTAATTTGGTATAGACTGCACTGAATCTGTAGATTGCCTTGGATAATATAGTCATTTTGACAATATTGATTCTTCTAATCCAAGAATGTAGTAGATCTTTCCATCTGTTTGTGTTGTGTTTGATTGAAGATTGAAATCATACCGAGTATCTTTTCCAACCACAGTGCAATGGAACTAGAAATAAACAGCAGAAGGAAAACTGAAAACATTTACAAATATATGAAAACTGAACAATGTACTTTTGAATGACCAGTGGGTTCCAAGAAGAAAACGAAAAGAGAAATTAGAAATTAGAAAATATCTAGAGACAAAAATGAAAATATAACAGGCCAAAACTTATGGGACACAATACAAGCAGTTTTAGGAAGGAAGTTGATGATGCTAAATGCCCATATTAAAAAAGGAGAAAGATCTGAAGTAACGAATCATAACTTTACACCTCAAGGAGCTAGAGGGGAAAAAAGAAACTAAACTGAAAGTTAGCAAAAGAAAGAGCAGAAATAAAAGAACTAGAGAATCTGAAGAAAAAAATCAGTGCAACTGGTTTTTGGAAACTTTTTAAGAGCTATGTTTTTGGAAAAGATAAACAAAATTGACTTTTAGCTAGATAGGAAAAGAAGAGGGATTTAAGTAAAAGAAATGAAAGAGATCACATTACAACTGATGCCTCAGAAATAAGAAGGATCATAACAGATCCTTTTCCAGGATCATATAACCTACTGAGAATGAATCATGGATAAAAAATCTGAACAGACCAATAACTATAAATAGTAAGGTGACTGAAGCAGTAACCAAGACTTCCCAGCAAAGGAAGACCAGGATCAAGTAGTTTCATTAGTGAACTCTACCAGTATTTAAAGAGAAATTAACATCAGTCCTTCTCAAACTGTTCCCCCAAAATGGAGAGGAATGTACACTTCCACATTGACTTTGTGTGGCCAGCATTATGCTGACTCCAAAACCAGAGGTTACAGAAGGAAAAAAGAAAACAATAGGGCAGTATTCTTAAGGAACATTGGTGAAAAATCCTGAACAAGATACTAGTGAACCAAATTCAGCAGCATAATAAGATAATTATATATCATGATCAAGTGAAATTTATCCCTGGAATGCAAGGATAAGTTATTAACTTGAATTAATATGACATGCCACATTAACAGAATGAAGAATAAAAATCATATGATCATCTCAGTAGATAAAGAAAAGGCATTTGTCAAAATTTAACACCCTGAAGTGATTTTTTTTAAAAATTGTCAACAAATTGGGTATACATACTTCAAGATAATAAAGTCATTATATGAAAACCTCAAAGCTAATATACTCAGTTCAGTTCAGTTCAGTCGCTCAGTTGTGTCTGACTCTTTGTAACCCCATGCACTGCAGGATGCCAGGCCTCCCTGTCCATCACCAACTCCCGGAGCTTGCTCAAACTCATGTCCATTGAGTTGGTGAGGCCATCCAACCATCTCATCCTCTGTCATCCCCTTCTCTTCCTGCCTTCAATCTTTCCCAACATCAGGGTCTTTTCCAATGAGTTGGTTCTTCACATCAGGTGGCCAAAGTATTGGAGTTTCAGCTTCAGCATCAGTCCTTCCAACGAATATTCAGGACTGATTTCCTTTAGGATGGACTGGTTGAATCTCCTTGCAGTCCAAGGAGTCTTCTCCAATGCCACAGTTCAAAAGCATCAATTCTATGGTGCTCAGCTTTCCTTATGGTCCAACTCTCACATCCATACATGACTGCTGGAAAGTACTGGAGTTTCAGCTTCAGCATCAGCCCTTCCAATGAATATTCAGGACTGATTTCCCTTAGGATGGACTGGTTGAATCTCCTTGCAATCCAAGAGTCTTTTCCAATGCCATAGTTCAAAAGCATCAATTCTTTGGTGCTCAGCTTTCCTTATGGTCCAACTCTCACATCCATACACAACTACTGGAAAAACCACAGCCTTGACTAGATGGACTTTTGTTGGCAAAGTAATGTCACTGCTTTTTAATATGCTGTCTAGGTTGGTCATAGCTTTTCTTCCAAGGAGCAAGTGTCTTTTAATTTCATGGCTACAGTCACCAGCTGTAGTCATTTTGGAGCTGAAAAAAATAAAGTCTGTCACTATTTACATTGTTTCCCCATCTATTTCCCATGAAGTGATGGGACCAGATGCCATGATCTTCATTTTCTGAATGTTGAGCTTTAAGCCAACTTTTTCACTCTCTTCTTTCACTTTCTTCAAGAGGCTTTTTAGTTCCTCTTCACTTTCTCCCATAAGGATGGTGTCACCTGCATATCTGACGTTATTGATATTTCTCCCAGCAATCTTGATTCCAGCTTGTGTTTCTTCCAGTCCAGTGTTTCTCATGATGTACTCTGCATAGAAGTTAAATAAGCAGGGTGACAATATACAGCCTTGATGGACTCCTTTTCCTATTTGGAATCAGTCTGTTGTTCCATGTCCAGTTCTAACTGTTACTTCCTGACCTGCATACAGATTTCTCAGAAGGCAGGTCAGGTGGTCTGGTATTCCCATCTCTTTAAGAGTTTTCCACAGTTTGTTGTGATCCACACAGTCCAAGAGTTTCATGTAGTCAGTAAAGCAGAAGTAGGTGTTTTTCCTGGAACTCTCTTGCTTTTTCGATGATCCAGCGGATGTTGGCAATTTGATCTCTGGTTCCTCTGCCTTTTCTAAATCCATCTTGAACATCTGGAAGTTCACGGTTCATGTACTCTTAAAACCTGGCTTGGAGAATTTTGAGCATGACTTTGCTAGCGTGTGAGATGAGTGCAGTTGTGTGGTATCACATTCAATAGTGAGTAAATGAAAGGTTTGCCTTTAATCAAGAAACTAGATGTTCTAGCCAGACTAACTAGCCAAGGAAAAGAAATAAAAGGCATTCAAATCCAGAAGGAAGAAATATAATTATCTCTGTTTTCAGATGACATGATCTTATATGCAGAAAACTCTAAAGACTTAAAAAAAAAACTATTAGAAGTAATAAATTCAGTAATGTTGCAGGATATATCAATATCAATATTAGTTGGTAAATCAGTATGCAAAATCAATTGCATTTCTATACACGAACAATGCAGTAACAATCTGAATAAGAAATTAGGAAAATAATCCATTTATCATAGCATCAAATAGAGTAAATTATTTAGGGACTTCCCTGGTAGTCCAGTGACTTAAACTCCATGCTTCTAATACAGGAAACCCAGGTCAGGGAATTAGATTCCACATGCCACAACTAAGAATTTGCATGTTACAACTAAAGATCCCACATGCTGTGGCTAAAATCAAAGATCCTGTGTACTGCAACTAAGAGCTGGCTCAGCCAAAAAAGTGATTTTTTTTTTAAAAGAATAAAATATTTAGAAATGAATTTAGCTAAGGAGATGGAAGACTTGGAATATTTCTGTCTTCTCTGTTCCCTTTCAAATGCTAGACAAGAAATATTACACTTGTTAAACAGAGCCTCTGTTTTAATGAAAGGAATAATAGGGAAAATTTTGATAGGAGGAGCTGCCTTGGAGAGAAAGCATAGTATAATCAGAGCAAGGGCTCTGGACAGTTTGGCTCAAATTCTGACTCTTGTACTTACTAGCTGGATGACCATGGGCAAGATTCTAAAACTCTCCGTGCCTGCTTCTTCATCTGTAAAATAAAGACCATCATCACAATAAAACCCACCTTTAGTCGTTTTTTTTTTTTTTCTGTTGTAACAAAGTACCATTACTGCCAAATAGATTGACTTAAAATACCTCAAATTTATTAATTTACAGTTTTAGTTCAAAAATCTGACATGGCCTTCACTGGGCCAAAAGTCAGCAGGGCTGTAATCATTTCTGGTGCCTCTCAGAGATACTTTGTTTTCTTGTCTTTTCCAGTTTCTAAAGACTATTGCATTTCTTGACTCACTTCCCTTTTTCATCTGGAGAGCCAGCAGTGGCCAAATGCGTGCTTTTCAGATCACAGTACTCTTGACTCTTGCCACCCTCTTCCACTATTACATTGGCCCAGGGGGATGGGGAATAATACAAGATGGTATGTTTTCAAATCAGCATATTAGCAATCTTAATTCTGTCTGCAACTTTAAGTCCCCTTTGTCTTGTAACAACATAATAAAAAATTCCAGAGATTAGAATGTAGACATGATGTGGGGATGGGCCGGCAGTGTTATTCTGCATAGGAATGTTGTGATGATTAAATGAGATGACTCTTATAATGGCGTAGAACAGTGCCAGTCACATAAGCAAATGCTCAGTACATGTCAGACATGACCCTGTTATGTCAGACTGCTTACTGAATTTGTTTTGCAGAGGGACAGAGTGCTGGAGGTTCTGTCTTGAGGAAGAATCTGCTACCTTGTTCACTGCTGGGAGGGATGATAAAAGGATATATATAAGAATAAGAGCCAATTGCTCCTTGAGTCCTGCACTTTGCTTTCCAAAGCCAAAGCTCAAGTCTGAAACCCCCTCGGAATTATGTGACTCTCTTCAGAAAGCATATGGTGTGTGCACGGCCAATTTTATGAGTCACAAGAATGAAATAAACTGGACAAGATCCAAATAGATAGTGTTAAACTCACAGAAAAGTGAACAGTAGAAAGTTGAACTACCCTGCCTGGAATCACATTTTATTAGTTTGTGATGGAGCTGGAGTCCAGGGTTTAGTGAAGATAATGGACACTAGAGTTGGAGTTTTTTCTCTTCTATTCTCACTAGTCAGGAGTTCTCAAGCCTTTGTTTCCCCATGTGACAGATGTGGAGAAAAGTAATGCCTACCTTACACAGGATGAGCTAACACAGCTGTAATGCTTGCCACAGGGAGGATCTGGCAGTAAATGCTAGATATGAATAGCTCTGGCATGTTTTATATGCACTAAGGACCTCATTGAAAATAATTGGAGTCGGGACAGCCATTCTCTTGATAATCTGGGACCAAACTAGGAGGATTCTGAGTGTTATCTTAAAAAGCCTATTGTCATGTAGTTAAATGTTAGAGTAATGTTTATTCCATTAAACATCCCTTCCCAGATTGCATGATATGTAATTAGGAGATGAAAATATTGTCTAGAGAATGAATGTAGCCATTGTTCAAATTTTATATGTGCATTGATGGGTTTTGAATCTTCCTTGTGGGCTGGAGGCTGGATTTATTGGTTGAGGTATATCATGACAATTGAGCTGAGAGACAGGCAGCAGAGAGCCATGATTTCTTAGTTGGAAAGAGATATGTTGCAGGTTCTGAATGCAGCAAAGTGATCTCTTGTCTTGGGCTGTGTTCATCCTACAGTGGGAATAACTAAAGATAAACATGATAAAAGAGAAGATGATATTTTAATGTCTCTAGGCCTAGATGCAAGAGTGCTATTCTTTGCAGACAGCCTTTGTTCATCCGTGTGAGATTAGCAGTGGCATTAATTTATTCAAGATTACAGTTCAGAGGGAAAGTCTTCAAAGCTGAAGCTCTTTCATTGATGAGCATGTTGTACTGACTCCGAGATGAAGGAGAAGTGGTGCTGTGCTCAGTGGTCAAGGCATCTCTCTGAGGAGCTGTCTTTTAGAGAACAGTCCTTAGAATCCACCTTTCTCTGCTTCTTAGCCACACTCAGGATTCCTTCATTGGCTTGGGGCATCCCAGGCTTTAGGTTTATAATGGTGAGAACAGTGGTCATGCTTGAAAAGTAGAGATTGAACAGGTTGGCAGGTTTGACCTAGAGCTGCTATGATTTAGTCCCACTTTTACAGGTGCCCAGATATGTTCACAATGTTTGGCAAAAAATACTGTAACCATAACTTCTTTCCTCACTAGGCCAGCTTCTTACCTCTCAATCATTTGTACTTATTGTCATGAGGATGATGGTAAGCATTGGGTTATCACAAAGACTGTTAACTTAAAAAAAAAAAAAGACTCTAAAATAATTTTGGACTCAAAAAAAAATGCATACTGTTGAGTATTCCCATGTATGTTTTTCCGACTTCCTCTAGTGATATAATCTTACATAGGCATATGACTGTGACTCAGATCATGAGCTCCTTATTGCACAATTCAGCCTTAAATTTAAGAAAGTAGGGAAAACCACTAGGCCATTCAGGTGACAAAGAGATTCACAGGATTAGATCTGGTAGACAGAGTACCTGAAGAACTACTGACAGAGGTTCATAACATTGTACAGGAGGCAGGGACCAAAACCATCCCTAAGAATAACAAATGCAAGAAAGCAAAGTGGTTGACTGAGAAAGTTTTACAAATAGCTGAGGAAAGATGAGGTGTGAAAGGCAGGGGAAAAGGGAAAGACATACCCAACTGAATGCAGAATTCCAGAGAATAGCAAACAGAGATAAGAAGGCCTTCTTAAATAATCAGTGCAAATAAATAAGGAAAATAATACTATAGGAAAAACTAGAGGTCTCTTCAAGAAAACTGAAGAGATCAAGGGAACATTTCATGCAAGGATTGGCATGATAAACGACAGAAACAGCAAGGACCTAACAGAAGCAGAAGAGACTAAGAAGAGGTAGCAAGAATACACTGGAGAACTATGAAAAAAGTGTCTTACCAACCTGGATAACCTTAACAGTGTGATAACTCACCTAGAGCCAGGCATCCTGGATTGTGAAGTCAGCTGGGCCTTAGGAAGCATTACTACGAACAAAGCTAGTGCTGGTGATGGAAATCCAGCTGAGTTATTTCAAATCCTAAAAGCTGATGCTGTGAAAGTGCTACACTCAATATGCCAGCAAATTTGGAAAACTCAGCAGTGGCCACAGGACTGGAAGACATCAGTTTTCATTCCAGTCCCAAAGAAGTGCAATGCCAAAGAATGTTTAAACTATCATACAGTTGCACTCATTTTGCATACTAGCGAGGTAATGCTCAAAATCCTCCAAGCTAGGCTTCAACAGTACGTGAAATGAGAGTTTCCAGGTGTACAAGCTGGGTTTAGAAGAGGCAGAGGAACCAGAGATCAAATCGCCAATATCCGTTGGATCATAAGAAAGCAAAGGAATTCCAGAAAAACATCTACTTCTGTTTCATTGACTATGCTAAATTCTTTGACCGTGTGAATTGCAACAAACTGTGGAAAAATCTTCAAGAGATTATGGGAATAACCAGACCATCTTATCTGTCTCCTGAGAAACCTGTATGTGAGTCAAGAAGCAACAGTTAGAAGCAGACATGGAACAATGTACTGGTTCAAAACGAGGAAAGCAGTACAACAAGGCTGTAAATTGTCATCCTGTTTATGTAACTCCTGTGCAGACTACCTCATGCAAAATACCAGGCTGAGTGAATCACAAGCTGGAATCAAGATTGCCAGAAGAAATAACAACCTCCAATGTGGAGACTATACCAGTATACTGGCAAATTCACTTTCTGTGAAGAGGAACTAAAGAGCCTCTTGCTAAGGGTGAAAGAAGAGAGTGAAAAAGCTGACTTAAAGCTCAGCATTCAAAAATCTGAGATCATGCATGGCATCTTGTCCCATCACTTCATGGCAAATAGAAGGGGAAAAAGTGGAGACAGTGTCAGATTTTATTTTCTTTAGCTCCTAAATCACTGCAGATGGTGACTGCAGCCATGAAATTAAAAGACTCTTGTTCTTTGGAAGAAAAGCTGTGACAAACCTAGACAAGTGTATTTAAAAAGCAGAGACATTACTTTGCTGACAAAGGTCAAAGCTGTGCTTTTTCTACTAGTCATGTACAGATGTGAAAGTTGGACCATAAAGAAGTGCTGAAGAATTGATGGCTTTCAAATTGTGGTGCAGGAGAAGACTCTTGAAAGTCCCTTAGACTGCAAGGAGACCCAACCAGTCAATGCTAAAAAGAATCAACCCTGAATATTCATTGAAGGGACTGATGCTGAAGCTCCAAAACTTTGGCCTACTGATACAAAGAGCCAACTCATAGGAAAAGACTTTGATGCTGGGAGAGACTGAAGGCAAATGGAAAAGAGGGCAGCAGAGAATGAGATGGTTAGATAACATCACTAAGTGAATGGACATGAGCAAACTCCAAGCAATAGTGAAGGACACAGGAGCTGGGCATGCTGCAGTCCATGGGGTCTCAGAGTTGTACACTGCTTAGCGAGTGAACAGCAACAACAAAAGTCAGCTAACTTTTAAGACCTTGTCTATGGAATGTTTCAAAGTATCTATGATATGGTAAAAAAAAAAAAAAAGGTGTTCAGTTCTGTGGTTTTTTTTTTTTTTTACCAAGTGACCCCTCCTATGTGAATGCTGTCGAGTTCAAGTAGAACCCACCAGCACCTTGTAAGCTTCCCTTGTCATGCCTTTGTCCAGTTACTGGGTCACCCCAATATAATTGCTTTTCTGATTTCCATCACCATGGATTAGTTTTACTGATTATTGAACTTTATATTAATGGAATTGTCTGGTATATACTCTTTTATGTTAGGCTCCTTTTGATTGAGGTTATGTCTAATATTCATCCAGGTTGCTGTGTGTGCCAATAAGTACCATGTTTTTATCATTGATGAGTTGTACTCTGTGTATGGCTGTATCATAGATTATTTTCTCTTTGGGGTGTTACAAATTATGTAGCTATAGAAATTATTCCATGTCTTTTTATGACATAACTGTGTACGTGTTTTTGTTGAAGATATACCTAGGGGTAGAGTTGCTGCATTATAAGATACATGTATGTTCAGTTCAGTTCAGTTCAGTCGCTCAGTCGTGTCCGACTGTTTGCGACCCCATGAGTTACAGCACGCCAGGCCTCCCTGTCCAACACCAACTCCCAAAGTATACCCAAACTCATGTCCATCGAGTCGGTGATTCCATCCAGCCATCTCATCCTCTGTCGTCCCCTTCTCCTCCTGCCCCCAATCCCTCGCAGCATCAGAGTCTTTTCCAGTGAGTCAACTCTTCACATGAGGTGGCCAAAGTATTGGAGTTTCAGCTTCAACATCAATCCTTCCAATGAATACCCAGGACTGATCTCATTTAGGATAGACTGGTTGGATCTCCTTGCTGTCCAAGGGACTCTCAGGAGTCTTCTCCAACACCACAGTTCAAAAGCATCAATTCTTAGGCGCTCAGCTTTCTTCACAGTCCAACTCTCACATCCATACATGACCACTGGAAAAACCATAGCCTTGACTAGACGGACCTTTGTTGGCAAAGTAATGTCTCTGCTTTTCAATATGCTATCTAGGTTGGTCATAACTTTCCTTCCAAGGAGTAAGCGTCTTTTAATTTCATGGCTGCAATCACCATCTCACTGATTTTGGAGCCCCAAAAAATAAAGTCTGCAGCTGTTTCCACTGTTTCCCCATCTATTTCCCATGAAGTGATGGGACCAGATGCCATGATCTTCGTTTTCTGAATGTTGAGCTTTAAGCCAACTTTTTCACTCTTCTCTTTCATTTTCATCAAGAGGCTCTTTAGTTCTTCTTCACTTTCTGCCATAAGGGTGGTGTGAGGTTATTGATATTTCTCCCGGCAATCTTAATTCCAGCTTTTGCTTCTTGCAGCCCAGTGTTTCTCATGATGTACTCTGCGTATAAGTTAAATGAGCAGGGTGACAATATACAGCCTTGATGGACTCCTTTTCCTATTTGGAACCAGTCTGTTGTTCCATGTCCAGTTCTAACTGTTGCTTCCTGGCCTGCATACAGGTTTCTCAAGAGACAGGTCAGGTGCTCTGGTATTCCCATCTCTTTAAGAATTTTCCACAGTTTATTGTGATCCACCTAGTCAAAGGCTTTGGCATAGTCAATAAAGCAGAAATAGATGTTTTTCAAGAACTCTCTTGCTTTTTCGATGATCCAGTGGATGTTGGCAATTTGATCTCTGGCTCCTCTGCCTTTTCTAAAACCAGCTTGATCATCTGGAAGTTCACGGTTCACGTATTGCTGAAGCCTGGCTTGGAGAATTTTGAGCGTTACTAGGCATTAGTAGATACTGCCAAGGAGCCTTTCACAGTGTTTGCAGCAATGGGATTTCTGGTTCCTCTCCGTCAACACTTGATATTCTCAGTGTTTTTATTTTTATCCATTCTGATATATGTGTGTGTGTGATTTTAACTTGTATTTACATGATGACTAATATTGATGAGCTCTTCGTATGTTTATTGTCTATTTGGATATCCTTATGTGAAGAAGATTTTTTGCCCATTTAAAAATTAGTCATTTTTTATTGATTTTTATAATAGTTCTTTATATATTCTAGATACTAATCTTTTATTGGGTGTATATACTACAAGTATCTTCTCCCACTCCATGTCTTCCTTTTTCTCTCTTATGATGCTATATTTTGATAATGTTTACTATATCAGTCTTTTCTTCTATGAATGATTGTTTTTAATGTACAATTTAAGACATTTTCCTGTGACAAAGATGGATGATATTTTCCATGTTCTCTTCTAGAAGCCTTATTATTATGTTTCATTATTACACTTTGTTAAGATTCATCTAGCATTTGATTAAAGTTTATTCTTTCCTCATATGTATAGTCAGTTGATCCAGCAACATTTATAAAATCACAATTTTCCTCATTGTGTTGTAATAGCACTTTTTAAAAAGAAAGATATTTTGATTTTATGCTCTTGATCTGTTTGTCTAAACTTACGTCATTTCTACTCTGTTTTAATTACTTGAGCTTTATAAATATTGTTATTTGATAATGTGAGTCCTCTAATATTATTTTGATTCTTCAAAATTGTCTTTTCTCTTGTTGTTTAGGTTTCTGTAAAGCTTTTGGAATCAATCTGTTGATTTCTAAAACTACTTGCTTGAACTTTGACTGGACTTGAGTTGAGTGTAAAAATCAACCAAAGGAGAATTGACACATCTTTAAATATTCAAGTCTTCCAGTCCATGTACTGGCTCCTTCCTTTCACTCAATTTTCTTTCCTTAATAGATTTTAGTCTTTTTTGTTGAAAGTCCTACACGTATCTTTTTAAAATTTACCAACAGGTATTTGAGGGATTTGCTGCAATTATAAATTGATAATTATTTAGAATATAGTCTTAAATTTTTGTTTGCTGATATATGAAAGCAAAATAGGTTTTATATTGACCTTGTGTCCAGTGAGTTCACTAAGTTCACCTATTAATAAATTCTAGTTGTTAATAATCTATATATCCTTTTTTTATTTTCTGTGTGCAAAATCACTTTTGTTTGAATAATGACTTGTTTATATTTCTTCCCTTATAATCTGTATGCCTTTTATTTCTTTTATTACCGGGCTAGGACCACCAGTATAATTGAAGGATAAGGATTAGTTGATGTGGTTTTGCTATGATCTTATGATAAACACTTTTAATGATTTTACCAATAAGTATTATGTTGATGGTGATTTTTATATATATTCTCTTTAAGATTAAGGAAGTGACATTCTGTTTGTAGCTTGGTAAGAACTTAGCTGAATGGGTGTTGAATTTTATCAAGCGCTTATTTTGCATCTATTGAAGTGATCATATTTTTTTCTTCTTTAGCTTTTTGATGCTGTGAATTACATTGTTCAGTTTTCAACTGTTAAACTAAACTTGCTTTCATTGCATAAAACAACTTTTTTCATAATATGATAAGTGTTTGCATTTCACTGAATTTGATTTGCTATGATTTTAGGATCTTTGAGTCTTTGTTCAGGAAAGATATTTCTTTTTTTTGTAATGCCATTTTCTTTTCCTGTAATGCCTTTTTTAGCTTTATGATAAGAGTATGCTGGCCTCAAATTGAGTTGGGCAGTATTTTTTTCTTATTCTAGTCTCTGGAAGGATTTATCTAAGATTGTTATCTCTTCCTTAATTGTATGTAAGAATTCACCATTAAGGCCACAAGGAATTGTAGTTTAATTTGAAGATAGCTTTCTGTTGCTGTTGTTGTTATATATTCAGTGACTTTATGTATGTGAGTCTTATTTATATTTTAAAATTTCTTTGTAGATCAGCTTTAGTAATTTGTGCTTTTAAAGGGATGTGTCCATATCTCTCAAATTCTCTTATTTGTTAGTTTAAAATTGTTTATAAAGTCCCTTTATTTTAAAAATATATAATAAGTGGCTCCAGTTTCATCTATCTCATCAGAACTGATTTGAATGTATTCTTTTTAACAGCTGAGTAATACTCCATTGTGTATATGTACATAAATTATATAAATAAAAAAATAAATAAATAAAATAAAAATATATAATAGATCTACAGACCTTTCCAATTTATATTCCTAATATGATGAACTGGTAATTTTCACTCATTTTTTCCTAATCTATCTTGTTAAGGATTTAGTTTTATTGAATTTTCAGGAAGTAATTTTTCGCATGGTGCATCCATTTTCTGTGTCTTTGATTTCTATTATTTTATATTTCCTTCCTTTCACTTTCTTTGGGTTATTTTTGACATTTTTATAAGTTGTTAAAGTGCAACTTTAGATCACTGATTTTTTAACTTTCCTACTTTTTTGTTTAATTCATTTAGGGTTATCAGTTTCCCTTCAGTTTCTTTAGTGATATCCTACATGCTTTTAAATACCATATTTTCATCATTATTGAATGAAAATTATTTTCTAATTTTTTAGTAACTCTTCTTTGTCCCAGGGAATATTTAAAGTATATCTAATCTTGAGGTAATTTGGATTCCAAATTTTCTAGTTAATATTTTATGATTTTTAGCCTATCCCACTAAGATATTGAATAACTTCTCTATGATTTCCATTCTTTCAAGTTCATCTAGAGTTATTTTGTAGGCCAGCATATGATGTGTTTTTGTCAGTAATCCTTGAGCACTTGTAAAAAATAATGTGCATACCTTAATTTAAACATACGTTATTGCTTAAAAATGCTAACCATTCATTTGAGCCTTCAGAGAGTCATAATCTCTTTGCTAGAAGAAGGTCTTGCCTTGATGTTAATGGCTGCTGACTGCTCAACGTGGTGATTACTAAAGGTTGGGGTGGCTATGGCAGTTTCTTAAAAGAAGACAACA
Organism: Oryx dammah; assembly: GCF_014754425.2. NCBI lineage: Eukaryota > Metazoa > Chordata > Mammalia > Artiodactyla > Bovidae > Oryx > Oryx dammah. Next base: position 14,189,353 of record NW_024070193.1, read on the forward strand.
ATGAAGTCTGCTGCATGGATTGACTCTTCCTTTCATAAACAGTTTCTCTGTAGCCATACAATGCTGTTTGATAGTGTTTGACCCACAATAGAACTTCTTTCAAAATGGGGGTCAATCCTGTCAAACCCTGTCACTGCTTTATTAACTAAACTTACATAATATTCTAAATCGTTTGTTGACATTGCAACAATCTTTGCAGCATCTTTACAGGAGTAGATTTCATCTCAAGGAATCACTTTTTTGTGAGCATTAAAGTTTTATGATGAGATAGCAGAAACTGAGTCACATCGTTGGGCTCCACTTGTAAGTCTGGTTTTCTTGCTGTTTCTGCCAATCTGCAGGGGCTTCTGCAGTGGCTCAGTGGTAAAGAATGGCCTGCAGTACAGGGGCCTCAGGAGACACGGGCTCGATCCCTGGGTTGGGAAGATCCCCTGGAGGAGGGCATGGCAACCCACTCCAGTATTCTTGCCTGGAGAATCCCATGGACAGTGGAGCCTGGTGGGCTATAGTCCATGGGGTGGCAAAGAGTCAGACATGACTGAAACGACTTCACACACACAGTTACTTTATTCACTGAAGTCTTGAATTCCTTAAAGTCATCCTTGAAAGTTGGAGTCAACTTCTTCTAGACTCCTGTTAATGTAGATATTTTGACCTTTTCCCATGAATCACTATCTAGAATGGTGAATCCTTTCCAGAAGGCTTTTCATTTACTTTGTCCAGATCTATCAGAAGAATCACTATGGCAGGAATAGCCTTATAAAATGTATTTCTTAAATAATGAAACTTGAAAGTCAGAATTACTCTGTGATCCATGGGCTGCAGAATGGATGGTTTGTTAGCAGGCACGTTTTCAGACAACATTAATCTCATTGTACATGTCTGTCAGACGTCTTATGTGACCAGTTGCATTGTCATTGAACCAGTAGTATTTTGAAAGAAATCTTTTTTTCAGAGGAGTTGGTCTCAACAGTGAGCTTCGAATATTCAGTAAACTGTGTTGTCAACAGATACACTGTCATCTAGGCTTTGTTGCTCCATTTACAGAGAGCAGGCAGAGTAGAATTAGCCTTATTCTTAAGGACCTGAGGATTTTTAGAATAATAAGTGAACATTGGCTTCCACTTCAAGTTACCAGCTGCATTAGCCCCTAACAAGAGAGTCAGCTTTTCCTTGAAGCTTTGAAACCATGCATTGGCTTCTCTGTAGGATGAAAGTCCTAGATGGAATCTTCTTCCAATGGAAGGCTATTTCATCTGTGTTGAAAATCTGTTGTTTAATTTAGACACCTTTGTTAATGATCTTAGCTGGATCTTCTGAATAGCTCGTAGTTTCTGCATCAGCATGTGGTGCTTTCCATTGTACTTGGATGTTAATGAGATGGTGTCTTTCCTTAAAACTCATAAACCAACCTCTGCCCACTTCAAACTTTTCTTCTGAAGCTTCCTACGTGTCTCAGACTTCATAGAATTGAAGAGTGGTAGGGCCTTGCTTGGAGAAGGCAGTGGCACCCCACTCCAGTACTCTTGCCTGGAAAATCCCATGGGTGGAGGAGCCTGGTAGGCTGCAGTGCATGGGGTCGTGAAGAGTTGGACATGACTGAGCGACTTCCCTTTCACTTTTCACTTTCATGCATTGGAGAAGGAAATGGCAACCCACTCCAGTGTTCTTGCCTGGAGAATCCCAGGGATGGGGGAGCCTAGTGGGCTGCTGTCTATGGGGTCGCACAGAGTTGGACATTGATATTTCTCCCAGCAATCTTGATTCCAGCTTTTGCTTCTTCCAGCCCAGCATTTCTCATGATGTACTCTGCATAGAAGTTAAATAAGCAGGGTGACAATATACAGCCTTGATGGACTCCTTTTCCTATTTGGAATCAGTCTGTTGTTCCATGTCCAGTTCTAACTGTTGCTTCCTGACCTGCATACAGGTTTCTCAAGAGGCAGGTCAGGTGCTCTGGTATTCCCATCTCTTTCAGAATTTTCCACAGTTTATTGTGACCCACACAGTCAAAGGCTTTGGCATAGTCAATAAAGCAGAAATAGATGTTTTTCTGGAACTTTCTTGCTTTTTCTATGATCAGTGGATGTTGGCAGTTTGATCTCTGGTTCCTCTGCCTTTTCTAAAATCTGGAAGTTCACGGTTCACGTATTGCTGATGCCTGGCTTGGAGAATTTTGAGCATGACTTTACTAGCGTGTGAGATATGTGCAATTGTGCGGTAGTTTGAGCATTCTTTGGCATTGCTTTCTTTGGGATTGGAATGAAAACTGACCTTTTCCAGTCCTGTGGCCACTTGAGTTTTCCAAATTTGCTGGCATATTGGGTGCAGCACTTTGACAGCATCATCTTTCAGAATTTGAAATACCTCAACGGGAATTCCATCACCTCCACTAACTTTGTTCATAGTGATGCTTTCTAAGGCCCACTTGACTTCACATTCCAGGATGTCTGGCTCTAGGTGAGTGATCACACCATCGTGATTATCTTGGTCCATTATTAGTCATTGGTATTTTAGAGTCTATGCCTGATAACTGTAGTATCTAGATCACCTGTAAGTCTGTTTTTCCTTCCATTTTTAGTTATTTGATTCTGTTTCTTGACTTGCCTAGCAATTTTTGATTGTTTTCCTCCTAGTGTATATGAAAAATTTTTGAGGCTTTGAAGAGTCTTCCTTTTGAGAAGAATAAATTCTTTGGCAGGCAGATAGAATGCAGGCTGAGTATCTTCAATCAATTACAACTTGTTTATTTATAATTTGTCTTTACTTTGAAGGAATAGCTTTTTCAGAGGTTTTACCTGCAAGTCTGTATTTTCTACCTCCTGCTGAACCCTTAACTTCAATTTTTTTATTTCCTAGCATTTTGCAACTTCAAAATTCTCTACTTAATGTTTCAAATTCTTTTCAGCTCTTTTTGCTTTGTTTCGTGGAGTCTTATCTAACACATGCACAGTTTAGGAATTAGCAAATGCTTTGTTATGCTCAGTCGTTCCATAGTGTCCTACTCTTTGCAATCCCATGGACTATGGGCCACCAAGCTTCTCTGTCCATGGGATTTCCAGACCAAGAACATTATAGTGAGTTGCCATTTCCTTCTTCAGCAAGTGCTTTAATTCAAGAGAAATTTCCTGCTGAATATGTAATTACTTCTCTAGGATCTCCTTTTCTTTGAGGTTTTTTCCCTTATGTTATGACTTTCTCTGTAGTGTTAATGCTCAGTCATGTCCTATTCTTTGAGACCCCATGGACTGTAGCCCTCCAGACTCATGTGTCCATGGAATTTTCCAGGCAAGAATCCTGAAGTGAGTAGCCATTCTCCTCTCCAGAGGAGAATCTTCCCAACCTAGGGATTGAACCTGAGTTTTCTTCATTGCAGGCAGATTCTTTACCATTTGAGCCACTGCTGCTGCTGCTGCTGCTAAGTCGCTTCAGTCGTGTCCAACTCTGTGCAACCCCACAGACGGCAGCCCACCAGGCTCTGCCGTCTCTGGGATTCTCCAGGAAGAACACTGGAGTGGGTTGCCATCTCCTTCTCCAGTGCATGAAAGTGAAAAGTGAAAGTGAAGTTGCTCAGTCCTGTCTGACTGTTACTGACCCCAGCCTACCAGGCTCCTCCGCAGCCTACCAGGTTTCTCTGTCCATAGGATTTTCCAGGCAAGAGTACTGGAGTGGCTTGCCATTGCCTTCTGTGTCTGAGCCACTAGGAAAGCCCAAGAATATTGGAATGGGTAGCTTATCGCTTCTCCAGGGGATCTTCCTGACTCAGGAATTGAACCAGGGTCTTCTGCATTGCAGCTGGAGTCTTTACCACTGAGCTGCCAGGGCAGCTCAAAGTGTTAAGTCACTCAGTTGTATCCAACTCTTTGTGACTCCATGGACTGTAGTCTGCCATGCTTCTCTGTCCATGGGATTCTCCAGACAAGAATACTGGAGTGGGTTGTCATGACCTCTTTCAGGGTATGTTCTGGACCCAGTGATCAAACCTGGGTCTCCTGCATTACAGGCACATTCTTTACCATCTGAGCCACCAGGGAAGCTCGAAAAGAGAGACTTCCCTGATCCAGAAGTGAATCTGGGACACGGTGGTGAAAGTGCTGAATCCTGGCCACTAGACCTGAACCTAGTTTTGCTTGGTGAGGCTGCCCCTAACTCTGGGTTTCTCTTTTCTGTTTGGCTTACACGCCCTGCTCCATGAATTGGGAAGTACCTTGATGAGAGAAATGGCAGTGAATATAGAACTTTGCTCCATGTAGTTCTCTTCACTCTAGGATCTAGTACATTCAAGTCCTAGTTTCCACCTTTTTTCCTCTGATGTCTCCAGATGTTTGTTTGTAATTTATGCTATCTTAGTAGATGTTCTCAGGGTTAGGATTCATCTTACAGTAGCTAGTTTATCATAGCTAGAAATAGAATTTCCCCAGTTAACACTTTCTTTTTAATTTAAAAGTTGTAAAAGTTCTTTCATTCACAAAGCTGTACTCAATCTGCTATTGGTATTTGATTATGTACAGAGTTACAAAGTAGTGGTGAGCATACAGAGGCAGCTTTCTTAATGAAATGCTCAGCACAGAGATACCTGCTCCTTCAATTCATATTTTATTGGTAGGAATATTGCCTTTATCTCAATACAGTCCTGAGTTACTTCTTCCTAAAATATGAAGTTCTATGAATGCTAATCTTAAAGGTGCTCTACGTCTTTAAAATTAATAGAAGCTTCATTTTTTTAAACTGTGTGTAGGCAGCTTAGGAAAGCTTTGAAAGCCCCAGTTTTCACTTGAAAACAAATTTGCTTCATAGTCTTAGCATATTAAATGCATAGACCAGGACTTCCCTGATGGTCTGGTGGCTAAGACTCCCTGCTGTCGATGTAGTGGGCCTGGGTTTGATCCTGATCAGGGAACTAGATCCTACATGCCACAACTCAGTTTGCATGCTGCAACTAAAGATTGGCACAACCAAATTAACAAAAAACAAATGTTAAAAAAATGTGTAGGTCAGCATCTTTAACACTTACGCATTCAGGTTTGCTATTCTAGATATTGAGAGTAAGTAATGAACAACATCCTTTGGGGGGATTGAAATTTGAAATTTCCTGTGAAATCCACACTACGAGCACCATCATCGAACACATTTGCAGAACACTGTGTTAGACTAGTTTCTGTGGACATCTGTTGACCTTATTTCTGCTTCCAGTGGTTACTGACTATTTTCAAAGGCTAGCAGGAATATGTAGATATGAACGAGTATATAATAGCTATGGTTATTTTGGAGTGTTTTGTTTCCTCCAAGGAATATATCAGGTTGAAACAGTATATATAACTTAGCACAGTGAGTCTGACTCTTAGCTATGCACTGTCACACTTTTTAACAAGCATTGCTGCATTACTGAAATACAGTTAATATAAGTTCTATTTAAACACATCTTTTGGTTTGATTTTCTAAATTGAAACTGTCAAGAGATCAAATAACAGTGTCATTATATCAAAAGATAGGGAACTATGCTTTAAACAGTATCAGTGCATTTGATCTGTCATAGAGAACTAAGTTGGCAATTATCCTAAGAGTCAAATCAGCAAAAAAATAATCTGAAGAGTCAAATTAGTGAGTGCATGTAAATCTGTCCTGTGGTTTTATGTAGCTATACATCTAAATGACTGCATATATAGACATACATACACCTGTGTATACATACTTTGTTTTCACATTCCTAAACTGGCTCTTAGATAATTAGGAAAGACACACCTTTTTGCAAGTCATACTGCTTTTTGAAATGGACACATAGAATTTCTGTCATTAATACTATCCATTGTTCTCTTCCTGTTACCAGTGTGGATAAATGACACTTGATTTTGTCTTTCTAATTTAGCAAGTTTGCCTGACCCCATATATCATATCCATTTATTAAGACTCTATTAGCTCCCAGAGTTATTGAGGACTGCTTTTGCGTTTATGCTGTAAGTTGTCAAAGGCAAGATAGAAATGTAAATATGCTTTTTTATGTCACAATCATGACTTCCTCTGCTCTTTCTTCAGGGTCACACTGTGTGTGCTGACTTTGCATTTCATCTAGAACTTGTCCAGGGCTCAGAGTGGCCCTAGAAGAATCAGAAGTGTCACGCTGAGAGTAACAGTGAAGGATTTTTAGAAAATCCTGTCTTTTGATGGGGAGTGTGACTTGTGTCCTAGGGAAATAACTGCAAAACCCCACATCCCCAAATTTTTTGGTGCAAGATCCAGAACTCTGTGACTGTAAAAATGGCCAAGTCCTCAGATTATAGATGAGGAGGCAGAACTATAAAGGCAGGTGATGTCTTCCGTGGAGACACTCTTGTATACAGGCAAACATTTTGGTATACGCAAAAGTCTATGTGGCAATGGCATGGATCAAAACATTGCTGTGTAATTGCAGCTGACTTTGTACTGGGTTCTTTCAGTGTCAAGGCTCTTTCTTTTTCCTTCTGAAAGCAGCATTTTCTGTCTTATCTTCATTTAGGTCTATATTTCCTTAAGTTCAAATGTCCCCATTCTGTTTTTCAAATCTCATTTGTTGCCATTTTCTCTTACATAGAGAGGAAGTATTATGTTTAGGCTACGTGTTTAAGGGTGAAAAGTGTTTATAAAATCTTCATCTGTTTCCTCTGAGCCTGATCTATTTGATGACATCATTCTGTAATTTTACTTGATTTGGACAATGCAAAGTGCATAGGTAGAATGTTCAGGACAGTAAACAGAACGTGTTTTTGTCATTAGCCAGAGAACCCAGGCTATAGCTTGTAATTCTTTTTTTAAAAAATACATTTACAAAGGCAGGTGATGTCTAAATCCAACCAGAGAATGTGGTCATAACTGATACATTTTTTGGGGGGGTGTTTCATTACACTGAATGCTGTGTATGGTTCAATCATGAATCTGGATGGAGGTTCAGTCTTTGAACACTGTGTTAACAGTTTTGATTTGGACTAGGTCATTGATAATATCAACGATCAGGGGTTTTGGAGACATTTGAATAAAATCTCTTAGTGTTTGGAATTTTGAGACAGTGATAGATGGTCATATTAGTTTCATGTTAACAAACGATGAACATATACATGGGTCACTTCCCCTCATTCTTCGTTCTTATTTTTTACTGCTCTCCCATGATGTCACATTTTTTTCTAAATTGGTTATTCAGGGGCCTACTTAAAACTGCCCAAATGACTGAGTACTTCAGTTTGAAATACTTTTCATAGCGGCAGTTGGGGCATCATTTCCTGTGACCTCCATGTCTTGGTCATCCGAGCTTTGTTTGACCCTTCAAATAATAAAGAGGTCAGAGCATAGAAGAGAGAATCTTACTGAACATTTATGAAATGTCAAAGTTGAACAAATGTATGATGTTTAATTTCAGTAAGAATAAAAGCTTGAACTGACTTGTATGAAAACATCAAGGGAAGTAAAACCTTTTAGACCTTCCAAAAGTGGGAACTCACTGGTTCTCCCACTGTAATGCTTAGGGACTCATCCTGGTGGAAAAATATCATCTGGTCAAAACTTACTGTTTCTGTCATACTATGTGGCACACTTGCACCTTGAGGGTCCTGGTCCAATAAAAGAGTTAATCCAAGTGCTGAACACTGTTTAGCTGTCTTGGGACATTTGTTCTCTCTTCATGGATTTAGTAATTTTAATGTAAACAGGCACCCCAGCAGCTGTGTCCCCTTAAGCATATTTTATTTAGCAGCTGAGTTATCCACGTCACTTGGCAGCTATAGATTTTCAATTTTTCCTTGTGCCAAGAGGGCAGCTGGAATAATTTGAGTACTCATTAATTTGGGAGAAATATGAGCTGTGTACTGCAGACAACATGAGTCTTCTGTATGGTGTTGTACCAGGATAAGCAGATCAGAGTAGAAGCAATTTGCCCTATCCCATAGGGGCCCTCGGATTTTAATAAGCTGGTTATGAAAATTCTATTTCTTTGCAATTTGAAGCATCTAATTAGAGCCCGTAATTTCTCTCTTATAACGAGAGTGGATGAAGGTTAACGTTAGGCCTCCCGGGTCCTTTCACATTCATTTACAGTGAGAAATCAGGTAACAGTTGTAGCTAATTAGAACAGGGAATTAAATATTTAGTCCATCTTGATTTAACTTGGAGAACACATGCATGTTTTTGGGGTATGGAAAATGATAAAGAGAAGTGAAATTTAATTTTTAATCAAAGATAAACTTAAAGGCAGTATAATAATTTTAACACTGATGATCCTAAGCCGACAGCCAGAGTGGCAATTGCCTCTAGCCGTCTGAACTGTCAAGATAAAGGAAGATGATGTCGATTTAATTTCATCACTCAACATGTTTCTCAAGTTCAAACAACTGGGATTTATGCCATCTGTGTAAAATACAAAGAATTCCATGATTTCTATCATATCAGTGACATAACAAAACCACCTTTTGGATGTTTCAGAATTTGGATTTTGAGTTTGAATGAGTATGTATTTGGTAACCATCCTAAGGAGATATATCATTCCTAGGCATTTCTTTTAAGAAAGGACGCTTGTCTAATAAAATTGCTCCCTGAGAGGAAATCTATGAGGCAGGACCCCTGTGGAAATGGGACTGCATTATGTGGAATAAAGTCTGACTTTGCCATAAACTGATAGTGAAACTCCTACATGCTGAAGACAATAAGTCATTCTTCTCTTGTCATAACCTGATCCAAATTATCTTCCTAAAGTTAGATTCAATTAAGTCAGGACGTGCATATCTAAAAGAAATCCCTCAGATCCAATCCCATGATTGATCTTTTCTGCAGGGCCTGACACAAGGGCAAAGCGTCTTGAGAGTGCACTCCGTTCATAGGATAGCTCCCAGGACTCCTGTAACTTACCCAGAAGCAAGCTGTTAGGATGCCAGAATACTGTGGAAGGGTGACCGTGAGGGGAAATGATGAGAAGTCTTTGAAAAATAGAAAGATTCCAAAGAATAACTCTACGGCAGCATTTCTCTAACTTTTCTAGGGAGGTGATTTATCATGGCCGGTGAATCCCATCACAACTGTGGTTATTTCATCTGGGTGATGCTTGAAACATCTTTGCAGATTTGTATAAAATAAATGGCAGCTCTCAAAGACCATCTTATTTTGCTACATTGGCTTCCAGTTGCCAGTTATTATAAAATGGTTTCTGATGGCAATAATCCTTTGAAAATCGCCTGTTATTGGGGATAATAGCTGGTTGTCAGAGCATTAACCACTCTCGACTTCTCTTTGGGCTATTACATAACAAAAGAATGAACTGGTGGTGAGTCTGCCAGGTGTATTAAATTATATCATGCATTATAAAAGTTCTTTGATGGGGATTAGCATCCAGAAAAGACCATCAGACATTGCCAAACTCATTATCTGCTGAGGCAGGAGTCTGGCCTCAGGCCTGGGCATGCAAGGCTGGGGTTGTAACTATTATAAGGACTGGGTCCAGTCCTTCTCCGCCCTAGTATGAGATGGACAAATAGCCCACCAGCATTTCTTCTCTGTTTTCCACGTCTAAAGAAAATCGAAGTATACTCCTTTAACCATGGTCAGCTTCAAAGCTGTATTAACATATTTATTCA